>NW_027271977.1:355000-530570 GCF_040938485.1 Diadema antillarum | reverse complement strand
AGCAATTGCTTCAAGCAAAAGCACAAGCTCGTCTAGGAAAAGGTCTAGCTCAAGCAATTGCTTAAATCCATATGCATAATCTTTTGCTTATGCCAATACCTTTTGCTTGTCCCGCACAAGCAATTGCTTGCGTTTTCAACAAATGGGATGTCACGCCTGTGCGAACACAAGAACAAAGGCGAGTGTGGTAGCATGTATTTGAAAGGGTATGTGTGTGTGGAAACATTTCCTGACATAGCAGAAGAGCTATGAAATGCACACACTGCAGACACATACACACACATCTATACACACACGTATTACTGGGTGATTCCCATCACTGCAGCTTACAGCAGCTCGGATCTGCCAGATCGTACGTGGAGAGAGGTCTCCTCGCTCTCCACCGAAGTCAGACATCCTACCTGTTTTTCATCACATTTTGCGTGCTAACCACTGGACATTCTCGTTGTTGAAATGAAAAAGTTTCTTACACTACTAATGAGTAATTTCTTGTAGATTTATACCGCTCCTTCACAAGTGTGGTCTTTCTTTCATAACACACTTAAAGGGAACGTTCCGGTTAAGCAAAAGCTCAAGCTCATTTTACAGAGCTTGGAAAATCGTAAGCAATTGCTAGCAAGAACTAGCAAATGGTACGTTTTATGCATACGTTTTTAAGCAAATGCTTGGTCTCTAAGCAATTGCTTGCGGGCAGCAAGCAATAGCTTGTGCTTGCTAGCAAAAGCTTCTGCTTGCAAGCAATTGCTTGCTTTTTATGCATACGGATTCGAGTAAAAGTCTAGCACAAGCAATTGCTAGCGTTTACGCATTCGGCCCATTGACTTGCATATGGTTATTGTAAACACCTCGTTCTTGGCAGCATATACCAATGTATACGCTGCGCTGCTGCCTACGCTATATCTTACCTGAAGTACCGGTAACCTACACAATCATGGAGGGATGCATACTGTATATACAAAAAGCCAATAGTCTATAGTGATTGAAAATACGATATAGTGTCATGAATTATCTGACTTTGGTGCAGTCTAAAAAAAAATTTATAACCCCCTACCCCCCCCCAAAAAAAAAAAAAGACAGAAAAAACAAACAAACAAACAAACAAACAAAACAAATGCACAACAGTTCAACCTCTTGTGTCAAAGTATGACCACACGTCAAAGAAAGAATGCAATTAATTACTACTCTTCTACCCGGATTTCAAATTTAGGACAGCCTTATAGTCGAATTATGGATGGCTTGTCCCTACATAACAGTAGTAGAACTTGAGTTAATATCCGTATCTAGGGTCTAGTAAAGCCATGGATACCAAGTACTTAGTACCGAAAAACAAAATCAAAGATATAATCTAGAGGGTGAATCTAACACTAAACAGTTAGCTCTCGACTAATCTAGATCTACTAACTAAGCTTAATTGATACAGACGTTATCTAGCCAGTAGATCTAGGCCTCATTGAATCTACTGCACTGTAGACTGCACTTACATTGAACAGAAGGCCTACAGAGTCTAGGTCTAAAACAAACGAGACTCAATCGTGGTTGTGATGAAGAGTAGGCCTAAGGCAGAAAAATCCGTCGATCCAGAGGAGGCTCAAATTGGAATTTTAAATACACAGCCTACACGACCGCCTAGCGGCGTCTGCGAAATTGCTGACATTTCACACATTAGGCCTATTCGAAGCTCATAATCGAAATCTTGTCAGTGACAATCAAACTAATTAATCTACAAATATATTCTAGGTCTACAGTCTTGAGTCTGCAAGCATGAACTAATTGTGATTTACAGTATCAATAGTAGATGTAGACTGATCTACGTGTGCGTAACTACACACATGGGACTAGGGCCTAAGCAAATCATGTTTCTTGGGACTGACATGTTCAATACGAAAAAAGTAAATGAAACGTTGGGCACTGCTTGCTTATGACTGCCAAAACAGACTTGAAACGGCACCAGCCGTGGAAATAACAATAAACCTATCAATCTAAAGGCCCGGTCACACCGCCCGAACTTTGTTGGAGCGTTACTTGAACGGTAGGGAGTCAGAGGGGGCCGAATTTCGACAACGCTCGTCACCGCGCACAAAATGGGGGAAAATCGAACACACGGGCGTTGCCTCAGCGGTGCACCGCTGAAGCCGGCGTTGCTTTAGCGTTGGTTTAACGGTAGCGAGCGGTAGCGAGCGGTAGCGAGCGTTGGTTTAGCGGTGACGCGAGCGTTGATAGAGCGGCGTTCTGCGCATGCGGGCGTTGGCTCGGCGGAGGTTTAAAGTTGGTTTAGCGGTGTACTGCTTTTGACTACGGAGCTGAACGAATCGCTTTGATAGAAGTTCTGATAGATTTTTGGTAAAAGTAGATAATTGAAGTTCATCATGCCACGTGGACAAAAGAAGAAGGCTGGAGAAGGAAAGGCAGCAGCCTCCAAGAAGATTCTGCTGCTGAACTAGTGCACCAATCATAGCAAGTCTCTCAGCATCCATGGTAGTACAGTTTTACTGTAACTTTGAGCAAATTCGATATAAATGAGGTCTGCACTCAACGGCAGCTCGATTCCAAATGGGCTCCTGGTCTATTTCTCCCCGTATTTATAGCCAAATTCTGGTCCCGCTCCGACACCGCCATACCAACGCCAAACCAAAGTTCATCACTGCAAGGGATCGCTGCTTCAACGCTCGACACCGTTCCAGCAATCCCGTGTCCGCTCGTAAAACGCTTACAACCGCTCCACCAAAGTTTGTGCAACGTTTAATCACCGCCTGGGCAAAGCTGGAGAAGCAGCGGTGGTCCAGCGTTCAAGATTTCTGAGTTGGCCTAGCGGACTCAAGCGTCCACGAACTTGCGTCTAGCGGTACCAAACTTTGACTGGGCGTTGTTGGAGCGTAGGTGAACTTTGCCGGAGCGGAAAATTTACCGCTCCTCACCGCTCGCAATATTTTGTGCAGCTCAAAACTTTCGGAGCGGCAGGAGGGACCATCAGCGGTGGCCGAGCGTATACGGCGTTGCCTTAACGGAGACCAACTTCTGTTAAGCGGTGGTGAACGGTTAAGAGCGGTGATGATTTTTTTCACCGCTCCAGGAACGCTCCAGCAAAGTTCTGGTGGTGTGACCGGGCCGAAATTTGTGCACTGAAAATGAAATTTGACCATGAAACATTAATTGTAATGTTTCTTACCTTCTACTTGTTTTGTTTTGTTTTGTTTTTGTTTGTTTGTTTTTGGTTGTCGTTGCCATGTTTCGATCGTCAACCGCCTCTGTCGATCACAGCCTCGTTCACTATCGGTCGAACTCAATTAAATATCGTTCCCAGTTTAAGATCTATTTAGTCAAACGGGTCACAAGAATCTTTTTCAGGATGGTATCAATCCCGGAATTGAGATCGGTCTTGGGTTTGATCGATTTCTCATGTTAGTGAATCAGACCCCAGGGTCTCATTTCATAAATACTAGTAGTTGATATGATCACAGAGAAACCGCTCCGGCTGGAATGGCAACTTCCTGATTGGCTGTTGCTACGTTAGATTGTCATTCCCGCAAGAGTTGCTACCTGTAAACATATTTCATGAAATAGGGCCCTAATTTGCGTGTTAAATAGGACTTCCCACGCGCTTTACAATATGTACATCATAGACCGAAGATTGGGTGATTTCAAGTTCGGTACTAGTATACAAATAATGACTGCTATGAGGGGCACAGTTAAAATTATGGGCCCAAAGTGATTTGAAAACCATAGCTATGCCCTCAAGCTGAGGGCATAGTTATGGGTTGAACATCACCGAGGGCCCACATGATTTTAACTGTGCCCCGAATATCAAGCTGTCATTATTTGTTTGATATACCGAAAATATAGATTCCGAAATATATAGATACCGAAAATATAGATTCTAGTCTCTTGTACAACACTCGAAATCAACGCTGATCGACAGCGCGGCGTACATTTATGAGTGATCTATGTGTACGGGGTTGCGATTGTCTCCAAACCTATTTACAGGGCACAGTAAATCATGACGTCATTTTGATAAAAAAAAAAATTGGGGCACAGCTATTTTTATGACTCCACTTTTAACCAATCAGATGAGAGGAATCTACATATGAGGTATTTAATGCTAATTAAAGTGTTACTAGTGCTAGTGCTAGTCTAGTGCTAGCTCCCAATGATTGCCTTAAATCGAGCTCCAACACAGACGGTCAGATTAACAAAGCGATACCGGTCAAAATCATCGATAATCAGCAAGAGGTGCTGGAATCATAGCACCGCGAGGTTTGCGGGAATTGCGCGACGAAAAAAAAGTGATGGCGTGTGATTCCAGTCAAATACATAATATTGGATGGCCTTGAGGTTATTGAATACAAGGAAATATTGGACGAGTTATGCACAAATATTGAACGAGTCGAAGACGAGTCCAATATTTTGCTTAGCTAGTCCAATATTTCCTTGTATTGACCGAAAATAGGACATCCAATATTATTGTTATAACTACAGAGGATTTTAGCAAAGAATATTTTCTGTCTATGAGTGTTGTATGGTCTCCTACTGTACATGATCCTGACATGGGGTATGGTACACTCTTCAGTGCAAGTTAATCCACTTCATTCCCAGATAAAACAGTGATCTATGTATCTTAAAGGGGAAGGCTAGTAACTGATCAGTGGGAATCAGTGGAAATGCTGGGAGATGATTGTTCCAATCCTTATGGGATTCATTCAAGAGTTCATTGTATATCGATTGTTGTGTGAAAATGATTTGCTTCAGAATGGTCTCATATTCAAGTAATGTGCAGTTTAATGCTTCCAGGTTAGCGTCCCTGGTCAGTGACGGAGCATTAATCTGCACATTACTTGAATATGAGACCGTTCTGAAGCAAATCATTTTCACACAACAATAGATATACAATGAACTCTTGAATGAATCCCATAAGGATTGGAACAATCATCTCCCAGCATTTCCACTGATTCCCACTGATCAGTTACTAGCCTTCCCCTTTAATGTACAATTTTAATTAATTAACATATGAAATTTGTTTGTATAAACACAGAATTTTAGAAAAAACGATAATTTAGTTAATGCGTGATTGACCAATCACAGACGTTTTTATTTCATATTCAGGGTCATCTCGTATATCTCAACCAATCACGGTGCAGTTTATAAAAACTTTGGGGAATCCCCCTCTTGCCGTCCAATATTTTAGATATTGGTCGCCTCGGCAAAAAATAGAGGTCGACTTCAACACACTTTCTAAGTGGGTCGGAGATTATGAGGTGCGTCGTCAAAATAACACTGGGCTCTTAAAATCCTCTGTATGGATAATAATCAATAATGTAGCCAAAACTTCTTAGTTTTAGACACTTAATGAGGAAGACAGATTAAAATGGCACACATTTTCATCCATTCCCAAAAATGCAACTATCCTAATTTTGGTCCCAGGCTAAGATTAATGTAGCCATTTCTCGAATATCCGTTTACGTTTACGTGGGCGAACACAACATTAGCATGTAAAACGTACATCTATTATCATGATTATAGAAGTGAATACGGGTCTCGTATGGCAACGCTAACACCAGCAACTAACTTGTAATTACAAAAAATGATAATCCCTAGGGGATAGTGTTGGTCATTGGGGAAAATCGCTGACACAAACGGCGTATAGCGCGGTCCAGCAGACGACATTCAACAACGATCCCCTGCAGCACCAGCAATCGTTACGTCATAAGTTACGTCATAATTTTGAGGTGAACTCCCAACACCGACGTGATTTCAAGTTCAGTTTTATCGCCGGTGCTACTAGTGCTGAGAAAGTGCTGAGAAAGCACTAGCGCTAGCACTAGCACCGAACTTGAAATCACCCAGTAAAGAAGAGCACACAGAGCGCACTGCGTAAGCTTTTACCATACTGGCAATATACTGTATCTTGATTGGGCCACGACCGGCCATGGATATTATCGACATGTCAAATGCTACAACTCGCACTATAAATTAAAGACCCAGTTGCACGACTGAAAACTGGCAAGGCTGGTGACGTCACATCTCCTGCCGACATTGACCAGTCGTATGACCGATCTGATCCTATAGGGCTCACACCTGTAAATAAAATGGAATGTCCTAGACCCCTTCACAAATTCGTACCAAAGATGCAAAAAAAAAAGAAGAAATAAATGAATTAAAAATTATTAATGCAGTTTGGCATAAAACTGAATAGCTGCAGATATTGAGAATGGATTCCTCTAAAAACTGCATTTTGGTTTGAATATAAAAACTTTTCTCATGGAATTTGAAGGTACTATATTTCATTGGATGCATGTACGGAAAATTGGTGATTTTTTGAGTGAAATGAACAGTCTGGCTTTGCGGACCCTTGGACAGAGTTTGAACCGAAGAACCTGCCTCGGAAATTTGATGGATTACAGGATATAGCTCACTTATCCAGGTTAGTGACGATGAAACACCTCATTTCTCCCAGCTATTTTACAGATTTTTTTGAATTTTGAATTTGAACATACGTCTCTATGGGGAATTATTTTACCCGCGTGAGCCCTATAATATTTTGGCTAAAAGCATCAACACCGAAATTGTGATTCGCGATCATTTGTGCGCGTGCGTACTGACGGTATATGTGACGCAATCAAAAAGCAATCATAGCATTGCCACAAGTTTTACATGGTGACACGACAACTCTTCCTGAGACAATTGCTCCGGTCTTGTTTATGCTAAGGACTTGGTTTCGGTTTAGTGTTGTGCCAGGGTTTTAGATTATCATTTTGATCGTAGAATTACGGTTAGGGTTATGGTTTTGGGGAGAATTTATGTTTGGCTTCGCATGGAATTATATCATGGAAGCAATACATTGTGGCAGGAGTAGGATATTGTGTCATGGACCAGTTTTATATATGACTCGTTGAGCTCTCCTTCAGTGTCAGCCTTCCAAAATCATTGTCTGGACGGAAGCATGTTAAACATGCCAAAACCAAAAACGACCGTCCAAGCCTTTTGTTTCATTTTTATTTGTTTCATAATGTTCCTGCAACCATTAAAGGACAAGTTCACCTTCATAAACATAAGGATTGAGAAAATGCAACAATATTAATAGAACACATCAGTGAAAGTTTGAGGAAAATTGGACAATCGATGCAAAAGTTATGAATTTTTTAAATTTTTGTGTTGGAACCGCTGGATGAGGAGACTACTACAGCTTGTGAGTCATATGCGTACAACAGTATAAAGGAAATATAAAAGAAAATTCAACATATTTTCACTTTTTTCGCATAATAAAAGAGCAATTGACTTGCCTCTTTCTAAAGGCAGGGAGAATAATATTACCCATAACATTTATCGGTAACGAGTCAGGGGAATGTGTACTTTTTTCAAAAGATGGAATTTTGTGAAATTCTCTTTATATTTTCCTTATATTGTTGTACGTATGTGACATCTAAGTTATTCATACACTGCAGTAGTCTTCTCATCCAGCGGGTACTGCACAAAAACTTCAAAAATTCATAACTTTTGAACGGATTGTCTGATTTTCCTCAAACTTTCAATGATGTGTTCTACTAATATTGCTACATTCTCTCAATTCTTATGTTTATGAAGGTGAACTTGTCCTTTAAGTTAGAATGTAGGCCTACCTGGAAATGTTCATAACACTCACTTGCGTGGTATCACTATTAGTAAATTATTTTTGTTTTCTGTCGCTACAGTGCTCGTCATGTCATGAGCTGCATAATTATGATTTGTATTCTTTTCTGCCTCCCTCTGTCTCCTATTCCCCTCTGCCCCTCATTCTCTCCCTCTCTCTCTCTCTTTGTCAGTGCCATGCAGTGCAAGGGACTTGGGATAAAGCAAGACGACGGGCCTGTTATATTAAAGGATTCTGATTCTGAAGAGCGCCCCCTTCTTCAGTAATTCTAGATGTTTAGATAAATTTAGATGCGTTTTAGATGCATTTGGGGATAGCTCACGAGACAAACTTGCCCCGGTTTCGGCTGCACATGCACTCAGCTCATATACCTCTGTCTTTATCCAGAGGTATTTTTTTGCTGAATATTTCTTCGCTTTCCGTCATGTGACTATAGTACATTGAAGCCGTGCAGTAGTGAACCATGTCTCTTGTGACCGCAAATCAGTAAAACTAAGAAACTTTCAACTCTTTTAAGCTGAATAATAGCCAAGCAAAAAATGGGTATAACAACGGAAGAGCAGACATATAACTCCATGAATCGTGTGGGGAACTGCGACTCGCGTGAGACAACCGGAAGATAACAAGGGCACCCAGGAATCCCACAGTGCATCTGTGACAGAGCTCTTCGGCGTGCGCAGAAATTTTCTGCGCATTGGCGATACCGAGAATAACCTTTATCAGAAATTCATGATGAGATGCCTCGGAAAATTCGATTGTGAGGTTGAAACTATAATGAAATCGTCGAAAATTTGCTAAGCCGTAAATCAATGGTACCCCCGATTGATACTCTTATGTTAATCTGTGATAAAGTTGTCGTATTGTTATGTCGAACTATCTGTTAGACGAAGAATAATTCTCTGGTCCCGTTGGATGAACATTGTTGTATACACCATTTCAGAGAGTGACGACATTATTAAAATAACAAAACATTAAGACTAGAGGCTATGTTTCATCCTTTACACCTCCAGTCTTACGTTCAGACCAAATGACATTAAAGTATACATTGTACTTGCTGTAGTTGGTTGAAAAAATTATGTTAGCTTTAATGAGTAGCGTGGCACTAGACGAACGGAAACGTTAAAGTTTCATTTAAAAAAAATCCCCCCCCCCAAAAAAAAAGAAGAAGAAAGGTGAAGAAGTCTGAAGTTTCGTAACATGAACTAGACAATGAAAATAGTCGCAACTTCCTATTCGGTTTAGAAACTCCACCATTGTTTTCATCTTGAGATGATCTGTTAGAAAATCTACAATCTTGCGTTTGTCTGAGTTTTATCTATGGACAGGCGTCAACGTGGACGTCGTGTGGAAATGAAGCGCAACGCTTACCAAATTTACCGACGGATGTCGAAGCTTCCGGAACATTTTATTAGCTCAAATAAGTTGTTGTCATTGTTTTACCTTTTTTAATGGACATGGTGCTTAAACGTCATAGCTTTACGCTCTTTATTGGACATGATATGCTTAAACGTCATTGCTTTACGCTCTTTATTAGACATGGTGCTTGAACGTCATTAGTTACGCTCTTTATTGGTGCTTAAACGTCATTGTTTAATCATGGCCTTGCTAGACGAGTTAACATCCCACCAGAATCTTTATGGTGTTGGTACGACGTTTTATTGTCCCCGCCGAATGAGTTCGAGCAGGGGACTATGAAATGGGCTCCGTACGTGTGTGTGTCTGTGTGTCCGTCTGTCCGTCTGTCCGTCTGTCCGTCCGTCTGTGCGTCCGTGTGTGATCAAAATGTTCAAAATGCTACTCCTTCGCCATTTCTAACCCGATTTTGATTCTGTTGGCTTTATATGATAGCACTACATGGGAGCTTTGAAACTTCTATACAGAATTTCAGTTGTGACCTATGACCTTGACCTTTGACCTATAATGTACATTTTGCTTCAAAATGCTACTCCTTCGCCATTTCTAACCCGATTTTGATTCCGTTTGCTTTATATGATTGCACTAGGTGAGGGCTTCAAAACTTCTACACAGAATTTTGACCTTTGACTTCTTTGACCTTTGACCTTGATTTTTGACCTATATTGTACATTGCCTACAAAATGCTACTCCTTCGCCATTTCTAACCCGATTTTGATTCCGTTTGCTTTATATGATTGCACTAGGTGAGGGCTTCCAAACTTCTACACAGAATTTTGACCTTTGACTTCTTTGACCTTTGACCTTGATTTTTGACTTATATTGTACATTGCCTACAAAATGCTACTCCTTCGCCATTTCTTACCCGATTTCGATTCCGTTTGCTTTATGTGATGGCACTAGGTGAGGGCTTCAAAACTTCTACACAGAATTTTGACCTTTGACTTCTTTGACCTCTGACCTTGCCTGTATTGTACATTGTGCTACCAAATGCTACTCCTTTGCCATTTCTAACCCAATTTCGATTCCGTTTGCTTTATGTGATGGCACTAGGTGAGGGCTTCAAAACTTCTACACAGAATTTTGACCTTTGACTTCTTTGACCTTTGACCTATTTTTGACCTATATTGTACATTGCCTACAAAATGCTACTCCTTCGCCATTTCTAACCCGATTTCGATTCCGTTTGCTTTATGTGATGACACTAGGTGAGGGCTTCAAATCTTCTACATAGCATTTTGACCTTTGACTTCTTTGACCTTTGACCTTGATCTTTTTACCTATATCGTACATTTTGCTACTAAATGCTACTTCCGGCGGGGACATATATTACGCACCGCGTAATTTCTACTTTTCCTTGTTGAAATTGCCCTAAAGCCCTCTGTCTCTTATCTTGATGTACTTCTCCTTGTGACATGAAAATGTCGTATTTAGATTCATCTTTTTTGGTCTTTTCCATTGTAAATACTTTAGTAATTGTGACACACAATTCCTCATGTTTTAAGGTTTCTTGCTCATCGTCATATTGGTATTTATTCAATGGCAATTGAGTGCGAAAAGACATCTTGGCCAACAGAAGTTAGTACAATTTTGAACATTGTTTGCAATGGACTTTTATATGTTTACAGTACCCAACACTGATAGATTTGTATGAAATTCCAAGGTAGTTGATTTTTTAAGTAACTTGTTGAACTGAACTATTATGCAATCATGCACGTTCATCATTTGTTGATGTTTACCATAGGTTGCAGTGCTTCAAAGACTGTTCGAGTTTAATCACAATTGATGCTTGTGTGTATCACAAAACTTTCTACCATAAAAGAAAATCTATTGAGTCCTACATAGACTTGAAAGAGACTCATGGCAATACCTTCACTGTTTACTAATATAGGTTTGGTACAATATGTTCTTTGCGTTTTGTTTAGTATGTATTGACAAACTGGCATGTATTGACCTCCGGTCTTTAAAGAAATTCATAATATAAATATGTACAGGTGTAATTTCATGATGGTGCTTTGTGGTATTTTGTTAGAACTCGGTGAAGAACTCCAACGTAATAATGGTACAATACCAAATACTTTAACACTTTCTTATTATGACTTGCATACCTGAATGAATAAGAGATTACAATTAATATTCCTTTTTTCCACAGCACGTTTATCAGTTGTCTGCGTTTTTGTGTGTTTTGTGCAGAGAGAGAGATGAAGAGAGGGAGTGTGTGGGCGTGTGTGTGATAGAGAGAGAGAGAGAGAGGGGGGGGGGGGAGGGAGAAAGAGGAAGTTCCCAGAAGTTGGAATCTTGCGTAGCCCATTTGTAAAAAGTTTTTTTTTAATCTTGAACATAAAAACAAGAAAGATTATTATACGCAGACGAGTGACGATGTGCAATAAAAACTTCTTCTTAAAAAAAAACCCAACATACTCTATAATTATTTTCACTCCTGTGCTTAATAATTCTCTTGTTTCCATTTAATATGACTTGTCCGCCTATAGAGATAGGACGACATTAACTGTACATTCGAAGATATCAAACGACTAATGTTTCATGCAATTGCAAATAAAGTTTAAACTAACTCTAGTTATCCCATTTCCCGACCTCAAGGAAAAGATTTATGCAACATAGAGCATTACATACAGAATAGAACAATCATGGACATAATAATGTACACAAAAAACCCCAATGTTTGTGACTCTATACAGCGCATCTTATCATATCCAGATTCACCAGTAAACTTTGTTCATTTTCCATTTGAGAAGATAGTTGGATAGCCCATATTCAGCTATGCTAGGCTGGTCTTCCACGGGATTCAGTTGGACAATGTTGGATGTGAGACAGGACCACTTCACGGGGTTAAAAGGGATGGCTATAGTAACTGATCAGTGGGAATGCTGGAGGATGATTGTTCCAATCTTTGTTGGATTCGTTGTGTGAAAATTATTTGCTTCAGAATGGTGTCATATTCAAGTAATGTGCAGTTCAACGTTTCCAGGTTAGCATGCCTGTACAGTGACGGGGCGATCGTTAACGGATCGTTAACGATCGCTCCGTCACTGTACAGGCATGCTATCCTGGAAACATTGGACACCATATGACAACATTCTGAAGCAATAATTTTCACACAACTATAGATATATAATATGTACTCTTAAATGAATCCCACAAGGATTGGAACAATCGTCCCCAGCATTCCCACTGACTCCCACTGATCAGTTACTAGCCATCCCCGAAAAACACCCTCTTCTTTGCGATGAATGAATGAAGCGGGATCTTTTAAGTGCATGAGTTGTGTCTCTCTCCTACTCGGGACCTCCAGTCTATGTCCTATCCGAGAAACAGAGTGTCTTGCCCTCTTGTTAGAGGGAACGGTATGCTTACACACAACACTGCTCAGTCCAGACTGGGACGGTGGGTTGGCTCAGTCGGTAGCGCGTCTGCCTCACGATCCGAAGGGCCCGGGTTCGAACCTGAGTCTGGTCTGAGCAATTTTGTGGGCAAACACACCGTCCCCTCTAGCATGAGGCAAAACACTCGCTCCCTCGGATAGGACATAAAATGGAGGTCCCGTGTATGAGAGAGTAACAACTCATGCACGTAATAATCCCGCTTCATTCATTCATCGCAAAGAGCGGGGTGTTTAACCCGGTGACGTGGTCCCACCTCACATCTAACTGGACCCAATTGTGGGCTGTCCAGCCATCTTCTCTGACGGAAATGAACAAACAAACAAACAAACAGACTCGGGCTCAAACCCGGGTCGTTTGGGTAGGAGGTAGTCGAGCAACAGACTGAGCCAACTCACCGCCCAGTAAGCACTGATGCTGAAGAGTTGGGGTTTTGACTGGTTACGTTGTATGATTGCATTTAAATGCATGATGTCAGTTTTCTGTGAACGGATCAAAATAATTCTAGAGCTGAGATGATGATCGGCGTTCGAAGCTGCCTTCTTACTGAGAAATCAAAAAATTGATTTTAAAGTCTTACACATTGATGTCGCGTGCATGTCGGTTGTTTATTCATAATAAAAGAATATCCTGTCCAAAAATATGCAAAAAAAAAGTTTGAGTCAGTGCTCAACGTTATACGAAAGTGTTTCAAACTGTACCCTACTGGAAAGCCGATTTTATCACTTTTCTGATTAGTTCAGACAAAAGAAAACTGATACGGCATGACCTTCGTGTAAGTCCTTTATGATGAAAAAAGTCAGAATCGTGTTTAATTCAATTTCACTAATATTTGCTCAATTTCTATACAGACCATTTTTTTTGTGTGTGTCGCTCATATTTCATGTGTAGGGATATCTAATAGTAATCACATACCATCAGGTGCCACAGTCCTACCTCTTCTATCCGGACACGCTAGGACTGGCCCTCGTCTGGATAAGGGATTTGGTCGGATATGAAGAACTCAATGTTTAATACACGCGGCTGCCTATACCCGATCGTACCTACATAATTATGTACACTGTACATGTACATGCAGATTATTAAAGTGACGTCTCACCCCCTGCCAAGTGTAACCTATTTCAGTTATAGCGTAGACTAAAACTCTTTCTTTGCAGCTATCAGTGCAAAATTTGGGGGGTAGTGAATGTCTGAATGAATGTTATTTAGATGAAAATTTGATGTAACTGTACTTTGATTATGTTGGGAATAATATTTACCTCATGCCAGTTTTTGTAAGAATGTTGTTTGAGTTGAAATCCCCTTTTGCCCATAGTTATTAGATTAAAAAAAAAAATCACGCCAAGATGGCATGCGGATAATAGAGAGATCCGGATAAAGTGAGGCCAGATAGGCGAGGTCGGACTGTTCCTAATCTTCCTTTGAGAATGGCTGTTCACCAGGCAATGAGATCGAATCAATGCCATCCTGTCTGTGAGGCATATCCAATTGGGACATATAAATATTTTTGAGTGGCGGAATCAAACATGGGTTTGATTGTAAGACTGTATATTGTTATTCTGTATTTTTATCCTCCTTGGTTTAATTGCTAAACTCGGCCTCCGACAACACGCAACTCATACACACACACACACGCACACACACACACACAGGGACATATATATATATATATATATATATATATATATATATATATATATATACAATACATCATTTCAGCATTTCAACAGTCAAATCGCCAGGTGTCCTCTTTATAGAGGGTTTTAAGCTCTCCTGAGCCAAAGGCTCGAGTGAGCTATTGCGATCGCCCTTAGTCCGTCGTCCGTCGTGCGCAAACTTTTTAAAATTTTCAGCTTTTTCTTAAAAACCAAATGACTGATTTTCACCAAACCTGGCAGGTAGTATCCCTAGGGGGATAGGATATCGATTTCTTCAAATGGGCACAATGCTCCACCTGGGGGCCGCCTTCCCCCCCCCCCCCCCCTCAAAATAAGGAATCTTAGGAAAAAAAATCTTCTCTACAACCAGTAGTGATAAAACTAAGTAGTATTCCTAGGAGAATTGAACTCAATGTGTTCGAATGGGCACCATGCTCCCCTAGGCGGCCCCAGGGGGCGCATACCTCTTAAATTAAGGAATATTATAGATTTTCCCCGGTCAAATTTCATACTTTTGTCACTCAAATTCATTAATGTGCATTCAAATTCACGTACGCGAAAATATTCGGGCATTCAAATTCAGAATCCGAGCGATCAATTTCAAATGAGCGTTCTATTTCGTTTTCATGAAATCAAATTCACGATCGGGGCATTCAATTTCAAAATGCGAGCACCGACTTTCTTACTCGTGCATTCAAATTCATGCGATAGTCACGTGATAATCCCAAATGAGCTTGTTTGGAGCGTTCAAATTTATTTTTAGGCGATCAAGTCCCTACTTCGTGCAATTAATTTAACGAGGAAAATAGAGTAGACTTTTAAGAAAGGAAAAAGGGCCAACACAACCAATGAAGGCTTGCATAAAGTGTAAGTATGAATGTTTACAGGTTCTACATTGTTCTTTGTTCATGTATTCTTTGTTTTTCATCTCAATAAATTTCAAATTGTAATGTCCAATCAGCAGTGCATCCAAACAACACAACGACAATTTAATCGTATTTCTTGATGATACTGCATGCTGCCAACGACCCAACACCAACCACATAATGACAATTCATCAATTTAAAGACAAACTGACACCCAATGATCTCACATAGTCCCGCAAAAGTAAATCAATAAGACAACAATACACAACAAATAAGACGCATAAAATGTTCATGTATCAGTTTCAATAAAGTCGAAAATGTTTTTTTTTCCTCGAAAGTGTCAACCAACCCTCCGTATTATGCTCGTCTGTAAGGCCTATACAGTGGCTAATATTTGTTTGTTTGTTTCATTTTCCATCAAAGAAGATGGCTGGATAACCCATATTCAGCTCCAATAGCTGGTTTTCCATGTGGAGTCCAGCAGGATGTTCTGCTCTTCGCGATGAATAAATAAAGTGGAATCTTTTACGTGCATGAGTTGGGACTCTCTCACACATGGGACCTCCATTGTATGTCCAATCCGAGGGACATGTGCCTGTATATTCCTTTTTGCTAAGCGCGAGTTCAAAATTGTCATTGAACAGGTGGACCTCTACTGCAAAATAAATAGTCATCATAAATCCCGATATATTCAAATCTAAATGAGAAACACATGCATACACGGCCCCAAACTAACTAAACTCAGGACTTCTTTTACATTGAATGCAGTTATTTAGAACATGGTTGCCTATTCACGAATTTGAATGACCGACGAGATTCCGTCGCCAGCTTGACATGAATTTGAATGCTCATTGATGAAATGCGTGCTCCTCTCTTAAATTTGAATTCTCCGATAGTGAATTTAAATGTTCCGATAGTGAATTTGAATGCTCGGATAGTGATTCGAATGACCGGGTTTTGAATTTGATTGCGGATTCAGTGCTGCGAGCGTGGAATGCGTGAATTCTATGAAATCGAATGCTCGGGATAGGAACTTGAATGACAAAAGTATGAAATTGACCGGGAAAACCTATATTACCCGTATCAGGCATCTGAGCTATTGTTCTACAAAATTGTATTTCCCTCGTACTACGCGGGGAATCACGCGCCGGCAGGTACGAGAAGAGGAGCAAATTTTCCATATTCCCCGCTTTGACAAACGCCTAGGGATTTGCGTGTTAAAAACGAGAGGAATATGGCATCCGGGCACTTGAGCTCCTAGTGATGAAAAGTAACTGTTGATGGCCTCTCGCGGAGAGGTTTCGCGACGAAGGGCAAATTCCCATAGGCTAACACGTAAAACTACAGGACGATCGCTGTTAATATTAGTCCATGGGCCAAGACCCGAAAAATTGGTTGTTGGTACCACCTGAGGTGGCAAAACCTTTTTGGTGTCATTTTGTTTGTCGGACATAGATATGCTTATCAAGCTATGATAGCATTTCCAAATGTGTAGCTTAGTCATAATAAATGAATTTTTAACCAGTTTGGTCTCGTTTTTATATCCCTATACTTCTGAATCGAAACTAAACCGCTATACAAAGAAGAGCAACGCCTTCTATATGTCCATAGGTGTTCTGTTGTGAACGCGGTGCGCTTAGTCTTTATTCAAGGCAGCGAAGGGAATATCCAAAGGGTTATGATGTCCACAGCTGTCACACGGTGCGCTTAGTCTTTATCTAGACCAATGTACCGTTATCATATCCAAAGCTCCTAATGAAAGGGATTATCTATACTGTTTTTATACCACCCTCTCAACAAATACATCAGTTTTAAACAAAAATTACTCTGTTCATTTACAACATTATTTATTATAATGTATTGTAGTGTACCGGTACATTGTTTTTGCATTATCTTTCATTGTTGGATGGATATAAAGCGATATTGGCGTGGTATTAGCGTTTTCACCGTAGCGTTTTCACCGGAAAATGATAAATAATTGAAAAATACGGTAAAATTCATGAGGAATTGCTTTTTTTTTTTGTTTTTAGATAAAGGGATATATACACTGTATTATAAGCTTTGGATATTCCCTTCGCCGTATGGAATATTAGACTAAGTGCTGTGGACATCATAACCCTCGGATATTCCCTTCGCTGCCTTAAATAAAGACTAAGCGCACCGCGTTTACAACAGAACACCTGTGAACATACAGAAGACAGTGCTCTTCTTTGTATAGCGGTTGGTCTCGATTCAGAAGTATAGGGATATAACAACGAGACCAAGACCTTGGGTTTTTTTCTAATAATTTCATTATACGCACACACATAATTATACCGATTGGTCATACACCCATGCATTTTTTGTTTTCAGTGATCTTTTTATTAATTCCATTTCCCTTGAGAATATAACAATTCCAAAAAAAATACACACATTCTACATAACATCTGTCATAAATTATGTAAATGTTCCTACAGTTATGAGACATAATCCATAATCCATAAAACAAGAATAATCATTCAATTCATGTTAAGGCAGAAATCAAACAGAAGAAAGAAAATAAAATGAATTATCCGATCATTCCATTTTAACTACAAAACAAACAAGAAAAATTCATATGCAATTATAAGCAATTTAGCCAAACACTAAAAAAACAGAAAATGAAATTTCTATTATATTAAAAGAACAATAACAACAACAACAACAAAAACCACCCTCATTCCCACCTTTCCACCATATCCAACCCTCAACTACTCTTAACTTTAAACTTTAACCCCCCCAAAAAAAAAACAAAAAAAGAAACCGTCCCTCTCATATCTAAACCACCTCCCCACCCTCTACACCACATCCACCTCCTTACCCGAGACAGACACACTCCCTCTCATCCACCTCTCATCTCATCCACCTTTCATCCACCCACCCATTCACACACCAACCCTGCACACACATCCACTTAACACACACACACACACACACATCCACTTAAACACACATCCACACCCCTGCACGCACATTCACTCAACACAACACACAATTATTTCTGCTCGCATTCAGAATATAAATAATTATACTAATTATGTTTAGGATATATGCTGCATACACACAATACATGCATGCACATACACATAATACACACAATATACATATCCACATACCTGCATATATATTTTATATACACAATACTTATCTCTGAACTCAAAAATATCTAAGGGGAGAAGTACGGGTGCCTAAATAAACTAATCCTTTACAAATTATTTAAACATTCCCATTTCAGCAAATGCAAACCCGGTTTATTTCTTCTAATGGCAATATCATTCTCTTCCTTTCGACATATCATTAATGCCTTTTTTAATTCTGCCAATGTCGGTGTTATTAACTGTGACCTCGCTTTATATAACATATGTTTAACTATAAGAATAAGAGTGTTGTACAATTTGATTCTGTGAGAAGTTCCTTCTAAACCAATATGTATATCCCGCCAAGCTAAATTACGTAACTCTTCTAACTGAAAGTACTCAATGAAATCATGCCATAAAGATTTAACTTTTTCACAATTCCAAAATAAATGCGAGTAAGTTTCAGAGCTTTTTCCACAAAAGGAACATAAATTATCAGCCACAAAACCAAATTTTAGGAGCTGTTCCTTAGTATAAATCGCCCCGTGTAATAACTTATATTGAAATTCTCTTAAATCTCCAATTAGAGTTGAACTTCTGGGCCTTATAAAAATATCTCTCATACTTTTCTCAGCGAAAACAAATTTTTGGTGTCCATCTCTAATTTCTAAACAGTAAGACTGCTTTAAGAGAGACACGAAATGTGAATAAATCTTCCTGGATTGTATCTTTTTTAAATCTGTAATTTGTCCAAAAAACTTTAAAGGTATATTAAAATCACTGGCATCTACTTCATACCAATTGCATAAAATTCCATCATATTTCCCACTTTTCAAAATGGACTCACAAAGACTCCATACATAAGCAATATTTTCATTTTGTAAACCTAAACTTTGAAAATAACTAATTGGTCTTATGGATTGTTTATCAAGTAATTGTTCTAAATGATAAACATTCCGCACATATAAATCTGCATTGAATATCATTTTCCCTCTCAATAAAAAATCTGTATTATTGAATATAATTGGATTAATTTTCCCTTCTTCAAAACTTCTGCAGTTATATAAATCTTCCCAGGCAGCTAACATTTCTAAATAAAACGATGGTGCCTTAAGTGAAAGTTTTTTTTTGTCTCATAATTGCAAAGAAATAAAATTCTACCTCCTACAGCTTTAAAACTGTGATCAAAGTATACTTTCCAACTCATATTTCGTTCTCCATACAAAAGTGCATGTAGTGCTGTAGGCTGCACACAAAAATGCATGTAGGCTGCACACACACACACGCACACACACACACACACACACACACACACACACACACACACACACACACACATAGATAGAAGCACAGCTATTCCGTGGAGGTCCTTGCAGATCCAACGGGTCTATATGAGACAGAGCCTCCGTAAGACGTACCCTGTACACTACATAAAGGCAATCGCCTTATATGGAGCCCCACTCCAACAAATGAGGGTTTGTTATGTCGACCGACTCTCAGTTTCCTAAAGAAAACCATGCATGGCAATGATATTCTGTGCTACTGCTCTGTTTCGACATACTGCCTTCCAAGTAACAGAGTCGGCCCATTGCACACAAAAAAAGCATGGCGAGGCTACTCTCAAACCAGGAAATGTTCGCGTGCATGAATCTTGAGCAAATTTTTGCAAGGAGCCAATATTGGCGGAAGTGAAATGCACGCGGTTTGGTGTTTCGCGAAAGTCTTATGCCGCGAATAAGTTCGTCAGCTCCAATTCGCGAAATGATGATGATGATGATGATAATAGATGTACAAGAGTAATCATACTATAATTCGAGCAACGTTTGTCTGTCTGTCTGTCTGTCTGTCTGTCTGTCTGTTTAACTGTTCCTCTACTCCTCCTAGGTCCTTGGTCCGATCTCCATCAAACTTAGTGGGTGGATGCAGGTTCACCGTGAAAGTGCCCTTGAGGGGTTCATTCTTGGAAAGGTCAAGGTCACTTGGGTCAAAGGTCAAATAACTGTTTTTCACTACTCCTTGGGATTCCCCCAGAAATATCCTCAATGGGGATTTCCCAGGTGTAGGCCTACTTATGCTTCCAGCAAGTTTGGCCAAGATCGGACCAAGGAGTAGCGCAAAACAGTTATTTGACCTCCGTTGACTCAGTGACCATGACCATTTCTGGGAGAATCCCCACAGAGGATTTCTGGGCAGTGGCTGAATCCAAACAAGCATGATACATGTACTTCATCATAGCCTCCCCCCCCCCCCCCCCATATGCCCCACTTCGGCTGATTCAGCACTCCATGGGTACATAATTGACTAGTAATAATAATGATAATAATAATAATGATACTAATAATAATAATAATAATAATAATTATAATAATAATGATAATAAGAATAAGAATAATAACAATCTGTTCATGAACGACAACACTGGATTACTAGAGCAAAGCTCCAATGCTTTTTTTTTCGGTCTCGTACCTGAAAAGAAAACAGCGCAGGGATCTATCAGTATATAGGTTTCTTGTGAATACTTCCTCGTGATCACGTTTCATGTAAACAGATTTTCTGAATACATCGGACCATTGATTGGGCATTGTTCTTCACTTTCACTCTACTTCACTTCACTCAAGATAGATGTGGTATATATATGAAGAGTTTGTTCGCAAAAACCGATAAGTCCATATTTGCCAAATTTAGATATTTGCGATTAAAGGTCAAGAAAAATAAAGAGAATAATACGAAAAATTTTGCTTCTTTTGACCATAACTTAAAAAAAAAATTTACCTTTATATGTAGTTACCAATATATCATTTAAAGGGTATCATTCTGTACTTTATGACAGAGACCGTACTTCAAAATCTTAAAAAATGGACTTACCGGTTTTTGCGAACAAACTATTCATAAATTATATATACATTGTGTGTGTGTTTTATGTTTGATATGTGTTATTGTAAAATCATTCTGTCTTCATTTCTCTCCCAAACTTTCTCTCCTCTTTCTGCCATCTTTCTAACATGTCTAACAGGGTTCTACACGAACGAGTTCCCATTTTTTCTTGTTTAGCCACACACCATTGGATGATATCATTTTACACATTGATGGAAAGCAATTGGATCAATATTTGGGAGGAGAACTACCGAGTCACACCTAACATGGTCCGATCATATACACCAAGTTCATTCAACAATATCAGTAAATATCGGGATCGTCTGGAAAGTAAGAGAATAATTATCTTACCAAACATTATACCCTGCAAATTCGTTATAATGTACTCATATTACCCCATATCACCATTTGTAACATTGTGTGGGGAGATAATGGTGTTAACAAAATGAAGTCGATATTGCTATTAAAAAACGTGCTGTGAGACTTATTGCTGGTTCACACTACTTAGCACACACTGAAACTTTGTTTTATGATTTAAAGATTCTTAGAATGTCTGATATACATACATGGCAAACAGCAAGATTCATGTATAAGTATACTAACAATCAGCTCCCTGGATTGTTAAAAGATATCTATATTTCAAATTATGATATCCATTCATATCCTACCCGTCATGCAACAGATTACCATTTGGAAAATATTAAACTCATCAAAGCTCAAAATTCCATCACGACATCACGGTCCAGATGAATGGAACTCATTGACTGATGGCCTTAAAAAAGCAATTCTTCTTTACAGCATATTAAATGATCCTATACAAAATTCTTTTCTCAATCTACCACTCGAATTTGAAATAACGCTTTTGTTAGCTCCCGACTCCTGAACTGTTCATCTCATCGCTTATCTTCTTTTTTCCTCTCTTCTCTCTACTCTTCTTATTTGGGATCCTTATTCTCGTCTTTTGCTTTGTCTTTTTTTTTTCTTGTGTTTTCCTCTGGTCAAGTGACATTTAAAATACTTAAAAGATTTACGTTATTTGTTCTATACGTTTATGTGTTCCGTTAATTCAGTTTAAGAATTGTTAAAAGGCACATACAGGAGCTCATTTTCAAAAGGTACTAAATCCATTTTTCATCAAAATTCACTTTTTGGTCTTGATACACACACACACACAAGAACACACATTAAAAAATCACTTCGGTTTTAAAAGTTACTACATACATTCTAGTTCGATTTCAAAAGTTACTACATCCACTCCAATGACATCATCGGGAAGACATCATCGGGAAATTGACCAATAAGAGCAGTATTGATTTGACCCTCTACCATTGCCTACTGACTTAATCTGTAAACAATAGAAGTTGGCTTTTGGCTTTTGGCTTTCTGCTAAAATCACCATACTAGTGAGATCTGCATTGCATATCTGACAAATATCTTGAAAAAACTCATCACATTTGGATCAAGCAATGGAGGAAAATGAAGGAGAACTCATTAACATAACTCAGCATCCCAAGTAAAGAATCAGGGATGAAAAGCAGTAGACAAGAGCGAAGAAGAAATGGGGGGGGGGGGACTGGAGAAATTACGTGAATTTGATGTAGTCCCACGTACTGCGTTTACTGTTAGTTACTGTGCGTTACTGCTAGGGCGTTGAGTTTGAGTTTGAGCCATAAATATTATTGTCCCCAAAATTACGTACAAACACTTTGAAGGTATGGACAATGTCTTATATAAATGGCTTCACAGCTAATAAGTGTGTGAAAACTAGTCTGAAGCAAAGTTACTCTGTTAAATGTGAATACTATAGGCCTAAGCATGAAATTCTGACACCCCTACCAGTAGTGCTTTACTTGTGGATATGCTGTGCTATTCTGTAGCCTACGTGCATAATGTGTACCAGGACAGGAAAGTAATGGCATGAAGCTTTAAACACAAGATTCATATTATTTTTCAAATATATCAATTACTAAATGTCACAAAGGTAAAATCAAATGTGTGTTTAATATACTATTACTCATCGCCTTCTTGATTTTATCAGCTTTTAGATAATCAGATGTTTTCTTAACTGATAAGAAAATTCAAGAATGAAATTCATGTAACTTATTTGATTAAATCATTGAGAAAATACAGCACATTCAGATGCTGCTTTTCCACCTTTTCCCTTTGAAGCACCATTGAAAAGAAGTATGAAAAAAAGATAATGAATAGAAGAAGGGAGAATTCAAAGAAAGAAGAAAAAACAAGAATGATACAAAGAAGAATAACAAAAGAAATGAAATAAAGCCCGTGTATGAGAGAACAAAAGGAAAAGAAAATGAAAAAGAGAAATCACCTGGTGAGAATGACAAAAAAATGAAGAAAACAGAAAATAAAAGGGGTGGTGTAACAAGGAAATGAGAAACAATTGGAAGCCTGTCGGAAAGAAAAAGGGCTAGGGAAACATAATGGGTACCCTATGTTTTACTGTCCCTGTGCCTGGTTGAGTAATCCTGTATAGGGGCGGTGTGTCTCTGTGACCCCTCCTCTACTAAAACCTTTTATGCATGATGGATCCCCCCCCCCCTCCCAAGAAAAAATATAATGCTGGATGGATCCAGAATATTGAAGCCTGTGAAATTTGTTTTGATGCCTATGACCAACGACAATCATTCATTCAAATATTGGTCAGGAATGGAGAAGTGGGGCGATACCTGTGCACATTGGTTTGTTATTCTGGCTGTTAAATAGGGCAGGGCATTGCCAATTACCTATGCTCCCTTTACCTCACATCCCATCCCCATTACCACCATTGCAGGAAAAAATAAATCACCGAAACATCACATGACATCAAACGGAATCTATGTCTGGTATGAGAAGTTTCGGTTTCAAAATGTACTACATTCACTTTCGGTTGCAAAAGGTACTACATAAAAAAAATATATAAAAATTATTAATTGTGACCCTGCACCTCAAAACAAACAAAAAGTCGCCAGACATGAATTTTTAGTTAAGACCATATTCTGAAAGAGCAGACTTTAAGCTTTAAAATGATGTATAACTCAAATCAAGTGGACTCTCCTAACCTATCTAAATATTGGAAAGAAAGCACAAACTCAGGAAAAGTGTGAACTGAGAAAAGAGGCTCTGCTGGCTGTGCGATGAATGGGACAAAAACAGGAAGTAAACCACTAGAGTAACAACAATGAAGGGATTATCAGATAAAACTGAAATTATACATGCCTCATTAACACATTCTGCCCATAATTAATGCCAACTTTCAAAGCAGTAGCACTATCCTTTCAAAAGTTATTAGAGTTGAAAGTGAAGAGTGTGGACAAGGTGTTTCAGAAATGAAAAAGGGATTCTAAAGACACACCTAATCACACTATTCTAACAAAAATGTTCGAGATAAACTGCTAAAAAAAACACACACACACTTTCCTGCCCGTTTTATGATACCAAATTTTAGCATAATGTAAAAGAGGACCCGCTCTTTCAGAAAATATGAAAAAGTCAAGTTCGGCTAGGTTGACCCATTTCGCTTATTTTCAGTCCTCACGCAAAATCAGTGTGTGCGACTTTATGTTCGTTTTGAGGTGTACGGTCACAATTAATAACAACTAAAGTTAATGCATGGACCTGGATTTTCTTAGAGAGTGGTTTTAGTGTTATACAGCAGTATAATACGGGAAAAAATCATTCCAATCTGAGGTGGATGAATATGATAATCTAAAAAGAATAGTCAAGTTTTTCTTACAGCTTTAAATAATGGATGTAGCACCTTTTGAAACCGAACTCTTCTTAATCTATTATTTTCAGAGGCCGTTGTCCAAATCAAGCGATTTACTTATTGATAACGCCCCCTCCCCTTGTAAACTAAAGATCTGTAATAATAAAATTCATATTTTTTTCACATGACAAATAAATTATAACGTGAATTCTTATTATGTTTTCATGACTTTTGAATTATGTTTGATATTGTTATCATTTTTATTCTGTAATGGAGACGGAAAATAAAACTTACCGAAACCGAAACTAGAACGTTCTCTCTTTTGCTAAACTTAAGCGTATACAATACATTTAACATAATATTTGATAAAGCGCCATGCAACCAGCCACAACAACAAGGAAGTGAAACGTAGGTATGTTCATGTAGTCGACATGACTTGGTCTTGTTGGTTCTCGCTAAAATTGCGCATGAATACTTTGGAATCTGCTGGGACTTCTTTCCGGCTAAACGCATCTGCAACATCCAAAGGAAGGCGAGGGTCGAGTTAAGACGTACGTGTACCTCCTCCATCTCTCTGTCTGGTAAATTGAGACTGTCATCACCATGGCAACTGAAGAAGCAGTGAGAAAGGGCGGAAAATGCTGGCCGTTTTGTAAAAAGCTGGTAAGTTCAGAATGGCAGGAGTTTTGAAAGGAAATTTTGAAGATCAAGCTGGAAAGATTGGAAATAGATATAGCTATAAGCTGCTAACCATTGTACATAGTCGTTCCTATTCAACACCCTTACTTCTTACCCCAATGTCAATAGGACGTTATGCCATGACCGTCAAAAGCCTTATGGGCCATTTTCCGAAAAAGAGTGCAATTACAGTTGTAGAAAAAATGACACAAATTAAACATCAGCGATTTCATTTATATCTTTTTATAAATTCAGAAACTTTAATCCCTTCTAAAAAATAATCAATGGTCGATTTTTAAACGCTCATGCCATTTTTAGAGAAATATTTTCAAACGCAGAGTCTTTTTTTTAACGTTAAAACCACATATCAGATACGTTTATATCAGAGGAGCATCTTAGAAAATCGTTGATCGTCCGCTTATATCTGGCTTTAAGATGGCAATGCTAATGAAAAACTATAAGCTTAAACATAGAAAAAAATATCATTGAAAGATTTTGGAGTCAGCCTTGATCTAATCTGTAATAAAGACGATCGTTATCTATAAAGTGAAGGCTAAATAAAAATCAAGAACATACATCTTGGCTTGAAAGTGTTACCCGAATTTAACTTTTTACCTGCATTTGAATCATACAAAATAATCTCATTGATTATGTATGAAACATTATGAATGAGGATTACACTTCTCAAAAATAGCGAATGCTACGTAACATTTCTACCAAATTAAACACATTTTGGATCGGAAGAAGAACGGTATGTGGTAACGTATCTGCCGTATCAAAAGTTCTGTTAGTATACGTTTCAGACCCAACAATAATCATGCCAATAAATTCATTTTAACTTGTAAGAACATCACAGTTTGACTATTTTCGTTAAAACACCGCACTTATAAACGTAAAGAGTTTAGATATGATTTTTCAATAAGCTTTGAGATATACGTGAAATAGAACTAAAACAACACAAATCCACACTGTATACTTTATAGTGCCGAAATTTTGTAATTTCATGGAAGACAATAAAGATGGAGTTGGAAAAGATATCTATGCAAATAATAAAAGTGAATTCAATTTTCCTTTGTTCCTGTCTGTCATAAATTAGGTCCCACGAATCGATAAACAATGGTAACGTATTTGATAAAGCATAGGTTTATAGACACAATAAGCTATACCGATTTACATCAAACCACAATCTCTTACACATGTGATTTTATTTCAAAAAAAAAAAAGATGCTGCAAACGTTAGACATAAAAATCCTGTAGTCATTTTCGGAGCATAAACATGCAACGAAGGAAATGCTCTTGACTTTAACCATTGTACTGAGCCAAGTTTATGCAGGGAGGTGCTAGAGAAGGAGAGACAACTGCTGCTCTCCTTTGAAGTCATGCGCGGCACCGCCGAGAAGTTATGCGCTTAACTACAGGTGTTACCAATGTGCTTTGACAAAAGAGAGCATCAATAATCGGGACTAGCGCTCTCACATCTAGAAATACTTGCCCCTACTGCAATTCGCTCTCTCTTTCAATGTGATGGCAACAATGAATTTGTGTACCTTGAATTGGAGCAGCTAATCAAAATGCAGTGTAAAGCTGACAATTTTAACAGCAAATAGTTTAAAACACGCTGGAACACGCTTTAGCGGAGTACTTTATTTGAAAGATCAAAATATCCCAAATTAAAAGATAGAAAACTATTAACGTGCGAAAATGTGCGCATTATAGAAAAATATTAGGTTTTTAAGAAGGCCTAATTTTCATTTCATTTCGATTTGGGCATGACGAAGAAACTAGAAATACATGTTTATAATATTGAATTCTTTCCTAAACTATTCTAAATCAATTCGAGTATTACATTTAAAATTTTACGGTGAAATAAAGCTTGTAATTCAAAGAAAGGTGAAATGCATTCTTCGTCTCCGGACTTCGTCCTGCAACTAGAGCGGTGCCGAGCATGACTTAAAAGCATCTGATACATGTATGTTAACGAGTGAAAACTTGTTATCAAACGCTTGATGTCATTTGTGGTATAATAATCCCCCTTGCTGGACTGAATAATGATTATTATTGTGATTGTGTCAGACGTGTGCAGGGTATTTGGTAGGGGAGGGTTGTGCCTTTCAGAAAATATACACTTTGTATTGTTGTTACCGCATTTCCTTAAAAAATAATGCCTTAAAGCTGAACAAATTGACAAAAATACATATTTTATGAAAAAATCCCAGAATCAGACGTCGCAATTTTTGTTCTTATCCAATTCTACAGCTTTGTTTTTTCTTGTGAGTAAGCCCACATGCTCCAACTATTTAATCAAGTACTTCTGCCATGAACGTGTTTATTATTCATCTTATCAGGAACTTTTGAATTCACTCATGTCTGAAAAAGAACGTCTCTGAATGAATTATCTTTTCCTTGACGCAAAAACTCCAGGATGAATATGAAAACATGTAAGGCCATATTTATTTAGCGTATTATCCATACTACCATTCCATCAAAATTTGTGAGTGAGCTGTACAAAGTAATCGCGTAGTGGCTCATTAAAGCAAATTATACTGAATAACCATCAGAGATGTTCGATTGGTTAATGGTGTCATTAATGAAAGTTGATTATGCTTGAGATAAAAACTGGTGATCAGTACGTCAGTGTGAGCCAGGCGATTATGATGATTGGCAACAAGAGCAACATACAGTCCATAAAAATGAGTTCTGGTTGAAAATCCAAATTGGCAAACGTCTCTGATCAAAGCGAATGTCTCTGATTGAAAATCTCTAAAGGGATATTCCCTCATCTGACACGTACACACTGCATGATACTTTATTTGCGCGCTTATAGTACGCACTGACGCGCCATCTTGGAATCGAGTCGGCATAATTCAACAACGGAAATGCCCACAAATCCTGAAAATGTGAGTAATAACAAAAACTTTCCTGGTGTTTGTGTCGATTTATAACAGTTATCATTCCGTAGATTTGCCAATTAGTATCATCTGTGAAATTATGTATTTTAACCTTTGGATTATAAATAAATTAAAGAAGGATGGACAGTAAATATGTAAGATTCTACATGAAGATCAAAGACCGCACGTCTCTGAGCAAAATGAAAAACGTCTCTGATAATTACTGTTTCATGAAATAAAGACATCCATTCTACAAATTATGAGAACATTACAGTAAAATTAGGTCTGGATGGGTGCGGTTAGTATTATAGGAACAAGAAGAACAAAGTTTACACGGGCGTGTTATAATATTAAGAAAAATGAAGCTTCCTGAAAGATGTTGAAAATATGTAGAAGAGTTTCAAATTTAAGGTTTTCTGTTGATTGAGCAAGTTTAAACACATTGCCTGGACAGAAACTGTGTTTTATGACTAGTAATAGGTCAGTAGTCTATAATTATAATGTAATAGTCACTTTGAATTACGTATTTTTTTGTGAGAGAAGCAGAAATGTAAGAAAAACAGGATTAGGTCAGGGACGTTCTCTGAACAAATAAGATCTGTTCTCAAACCAATATTAATGACCCATCATGGCGAATTGGTGCCTACGTTTGAAGCACATAGGTTCCTCAATCCAAATATAATGCTAATATCTTGTAAAAATAAACCCATTAACTACTGATAAGCAAAGATGTTTACGTCAGAGACGTTATATGGGACGTTTTACATATTTTCAACTACTACAATTGGGAGTCAATCTTTCATTATTCCACAGTAGATGGCCCTCGTATACATACATTGTTCTAGGTAATTTGCGCAATCTAGAAACAATGTTGATTTTATAATTTTGATCAGAGACGTTCATTTTGTGCGTACATTGCTCCAGTGCATGGTAAGTTAACTTTAATATCATTTTTACTCTATTTTTTTTTTCTTACAGCAAGATGGGAAGACCGGATGGATTGTAAACACTCCGAATATCCTGTTTAGGATCTTTAGTCTCAGTCATGTTCATGGAGCCTACAAGTTCCAGACCACGGCCGTGGTACTGGCAAGACCGGACGGATATCTGATTGGAGGTGCCATCTGTTTACACAATAATGACTTTCCCAACCCCGGTTTCAGGTGTCGCAAGCGACACAGTCGATACTATGCACTGATTGAGGACATTGAATACCAAATGAAGGAGAAATTCAGTTCAATGTTATAATGCCGACTCCGTTTTTAATGCACGTCACTACGTTTGCTTTTGAGCCTGTGAAATTTGAGGCTTATACGCTAAGAAGTAAAGGTTCAAATAATTTGCACCCAATTTGAAACAATGGCAGGACACACTTGAACCCTTAATTATGTTTAATTGCACCCTTACTTAACTGCCTTTTTGAATTTTTGCCAATTTCTGCAAATAAGGTTTTTGTACAGTGGATAAGAATATGCAAATGAGTGAGCTAACCATGTCATAACCTCTCCATTTTCCATTGATCGTGTACAAAAAATAACGAAAATTTAATGTTTCTGGCATCGAAATCTGAAAAATAATGCTATTCGTGGTCGATTATATACCTTCGGAATAGTGTTCAGTTACATATATACCCGGATTTAAGCCTGGGGCATAATTATGTTTGAATGAAAAACTGGAAATTTCAAAATATTATGTTCAAATGTTATGGCAAGTAGTGAGGGGATGACATAGCACATAGGTTCCTCAATCCAAATATAATGCTAATGTCTTGTAAAAATCAAACCCATTAAATACTGATAAGCAAAGATGTTTACGTCAGAGACGTTATACGGGACGTTTTACATATTTTCAGCTACTACAATTGGGAATCGATCTTTCATTATTCCACAGTAGATGGCCCTCGTATACATACATTGTTCTAGGTAATTTGCGCAATCTAGAAACAATGTTGATTTTATAATTTTGATCAGAGACGTTCATTTTGTGCGTACATTGCTCCAGTGCATGGTAAGTTAACTTTAATATCATTTTTACTCTATTTTGTTTTCTTACAGCAAGATGGGAAGACCGGATGAATTGTAAACACTCCGAATATCCTGTTTAGGATCTTTAGTCTCAGTCATGTTCATGGAGCCTACAAGTTCCAGACCACGGCCGTGGTACTGGCAAGACCGGACGGATATCTGATTGGAGGTGCCATCTGTTTACACAATAATGACTTTCCCAACCCCGGTTTCAGGTGTCGCAAGCGACACAGTCGATACTATTCACTGATTGAGGACATTGAATACCAAATGAAGGAGAAATTCAGTTCAATGTTATAATGCCGACTCCGTTTTTAATGCACGTCACTACGTTTGCTTTTGAGCCTGTGAAATTTGAGGCTTATACGCTAAGAAGTAAAGGTTCAAATAATTTGCACCCAATTTGAAACAATGGCAGGACACACTTGAACCCTTAATTATGTTTAATTGCACCCTTACTTAACTGCCTTTTTGAATTTTTGCCAATTTCTGCAATAAGGTTTTTGTACAGTGGATAAGAATATGCAAATGAGTGAGCTAACCATGTCATAACCTCTCCATTTTCCATTGATCGTGTACAAAAAATAACGAAAATTTAATGTTTCTGGCATCGAAATCTGAAACATAATGCTATTCGTGGTCGATTATATACCTTCGGAATAGTGTTCAGTTACATATATACCCGGATTTAAGCCTGGGGCATAATTATGTTTGAATGAAAAACTGGAAATTTCAAAATATTATGTTCAAATGTTATGGCAAGTTGTGAGGGGATGACATGCTCATTTTGCCATTTGCAGATTCATAATGACCATTCAAAAACTGTTTACTGAAGAACTAGCGAAGCTTCAAAATGTCACAACCTTCTCATTTTTGTGGAGCCCGTATGATTTTCTTTCTTATCAGCGAATACATTTATACATTTGGGCTGAATTTCCCCTTGAATGAAGCTTTTTCCTTTGGAAGTAAGGTGAAATATCCTAGTGATATTTTTGAGGTTTGTAAGCCAAATACAGGAGAAAAGGAAAAATACTAACGTCTGTGATGAAACAAGAAAACGTCTATTAAGAATGTCCCTTACCTAGTTTCCACTATGAACACTATAATGCATCGCCTTTGAGTTGAAGGAAGAAGGATTAATAATCCCCTAACGATGTGACAGATAAAATGTGATATCGTTATGTTATCATTGTCAACCTCTTGAAAGAGGTTTTCAGTTCACTTTTCGTCAACAAACAGTTGCTATACCAAACTGTCGATATTCTTTTGAGTTTGGTGTTGTGGCAAGTGCATTACATTGTTTACAATTTATATCTGCCATAGTATGAAAAAAAACGTAGCGAAATTTGATGCTTCTAGGATAAGCAAAGGTTAATTACAGCTTTCTGAGACGACATCATAACAGTGGCCCAGGTAAGGTCCCTAATGAAAATACAAACTGGCTTATACTCATACAATTATATTTTAGACTAAGGGGTCAAATTAAATTAGTATCAATAAATTTGTGTTTACCTTTTTTATAGATTTGGACTACAATTGAAAGCAAACATATACAAAATTAATAGCGTGTGGGCACACCTGCATATACACCTGAAGGTAAAATGCAAAGTAGTGGTCATCATAAACAAAAACAATTCTCGACATTTAGGCCTAGGTAAATGATTTCTCAATGAATGTGGAATGTCCAGTTGCGAGCATCTTTTAAAATAGGGAGTTTGATGTTTAATTTTAGTGATAACTTACAGCCGAAACGTCCCTGATGGAAAAGCAAATGTCTCTGATATAAATGAGTAATTAGGTAAAGTAGTTGAAATTGCAAATTTTTCAGGTAATTTTGTTGTCTGTCATTAAAAGGTGTTGTAAGATCTGAATGATATATCAAGAACAGGCTTGTTGTTGATTTTTGGTGCAGAAATCGAAATTCCTCTTACAATTTGGAGATTCGTAGTTATAATCAATTAGTATGAAAAATAATTCAAGGTGAAATTACCATTCTGAATTGTTGACAAAAGATTAAAAGACATGTGTTTAATAACGGAAAATGTTGTTTGCTCACAAAACTCTTAAATATGGATCAAAGAACATCATTTGTATTGCCTATGTCTGAGGAACGTCTATGAGTGAAACCAGAACGTCTCTGATCAAAACATGGCTTACTTCCAGCGTCTGTATAGGGCTTTTATGGTGATTTGATCAAACGAAATGCACTAATTCATTATTAGTATCTACTGAACATTAACATTTAAACAAATGAGACCCCTGCTACATGTTTTGTTCAAATGAGATGAAAGTGAAGATAAGAATATGAAAATCTCTGCTTAAATGACAAAAACTCCACTTTGTCTTTAACTTCCATGTGTATTAGCTTTTGTAAACTTCACAGGAGGCAAACAATATTTTAGGAACAAATTAACACAGTCTTCGAAAGTATGAACAAGATTAAACTATCTTCATTTGAATGTTTTTTCACTCTTCATTTGAATTTTCACTAAAACGATGTTTATTTTAGTCAGAGACGTTCGCCATTATGTCACAGTTCTATTTAACCTTGAATAAAAACAACACCCTTGGAGATATCCCAGTATAATTGGGTTTACAAGAAAGCTGACAATAATGACATTTCACTGAGATGTATCTATATCAATGAGTCACATGTTTTAATTTTGACCCCTGATTTGCCCAATTGTACATCGTTCAACGTTTTCACCCATATATATATATATATATATATATATATATATATATATATGTATTTAAAAGACACGGTAGGAGCCAAAGATTATTTTTACTGACGATTCGGTCTATTAAAGGTCTTCATCTGTTAGATGAAGTTTGCGTGACACAATCAATGGGGCAAGATTATATTCGTCTCTGTAAAAAAATCATACTTATTTGCACAGATGATGTATTGAATGATATCTTTATGTATAATATTCTTTAGAGTACGTGTTTCTTAATTTCTCCTCCATCTTTCTTCCTTTCTCTTTTCACTCATATCCGTATCTATGAATCCATTAACGTTCATATTACATTTTTTTTTTGGGGGGGGTGATGTAATATGTACATAATTATGCGTAAGCTATCACTTCTGGACGTCACAGTCAAGCTTTTCATATAGCTTATGACGGTCCACACAAAATGTATAACAACATATTTCATGTACAAGCTATGTACATGCTTGTGTATAATGTATATGAATTTTGTGAATCACGTACTCACTCAATCAGTCAATCATTATCAATTTTTCAATAGACAACTGGCGGCGCAAAGAGTAACAAAAGGCGGGAAACATGGGGTAGCCGTTTTGACTTCATGGTTACCTCCCTCGGTCACGTGGTCAGTCTGGAGAATATTTGGTGGCTTCCTTACCTGTTCTACCGTAATGGTGGCGGTAAGCACGCATGACAAAATTCATTGATTTCCTTTTTTTCTCTGTTGTCACTATCGATGCATTTTCTTTGATCAGCACTACCGAGTAAAAGACGGCGAATATATAGATTTTTTTTTTCGGTCAATTTCACACTTTTGTCATTCCAATTCATGAGTGTGTGCATTCAAATTCACACAGCGCATCTATGCGAGAAATATGCGAGTATTCAAATTCATAATCCGAGTGATAGATTTTATTCATGGCAGCTATGCGGTCATGCCAAATTCACGCGTAAGTGTTCAATTTCCAAATGCGAGCACTGTATTCCCTAATCCTGCATTAAAATTCACGCGATGGTCAAGGCTGTACCCTTGAGTGGGCGCCCAAGGAAAGAGGAGAATTAATGCCAGTAATCCACAAATATTTTTCCCCCAATGGTCTGCAGAACGCATCAACTACATGCATACGTACACAATTTTCAGTAGACAAGTTGTGAGAAAAGTTGATTATCTTCTTTAATACCTTATTCAGGTCCGTAAATACCAGGTCACATGCTGACTTATAATTATGATACTCAAGTTTAAAGGCCGTGTCACACCTTTCCGGGCAAGCTACACGGGCTTGTGGCGAGGAGGTAGTTTCCAGCACGTTGAAGATTTTCCGCGGACGAACAAGAATCATTTTGCAATTTTCGCACTTGTTTCTTACCTACTAGACGCGTGCTACTTAGCTTCTACTTGCGTGCATTCCGTGAGACCTGCGTGAGGGCTTTGAAACCAATCCGTTTTCTGTTACGAGCTACTTATGGGTACTGAGAAGTACCTGCCTTGGAGTTGCCTGCGAGGTGCTGCCGGTAAGGGTCTTCTACTGGTGTTCTGCGTGTACCTCTGCGAGCAAATCCCCACGACTCACTCGGAACAAGTTTTGAGCATGCTCAAGGCCTTTTCATACCGTATCTGAAGGCCGTGTCACACCATTCCGAGCAAGCTACGCGGGCTTGTGGCGAGGAGGTAGTTTCCAGCACGTAGAAGATTTTCAGCGGGCGAACAAGAATGTTTGCAATTTTCATTCATGCCTTGTCATACCGTACGGGGGAAATTTTGCGGCTTGACTTGCGGGGAAACAAATTTACTCCCCGGAGCTCTCCGCAGTTGGTCCGCACCTGAAAGTATCTAGCGCGTAGTTGCCCGGAGGTGCTCACGCAAGTCCGATTTAACCGCAGCCAAGTTTTGAGCATGACCAAAACTTTTTCCGGGTGAGTCGCGAGAATGCCCGTAGAGGTCCATGCAGAACTCCAGCAGGAGGCCCTTAGCGGCAGCACTTCGCAGGCAACTCCCACGCAGGTACCTCGCAGTCCCGTATGCAGCCAAGATAATGAAATTCTGTGGGATTTCAGCCATTCCATTAGAGGAATTCCTTCACTGAGTTGTCAGCCCCCACGCGACTGGTACAAATGTCACACAGTATACTCGCAAGTAAAATTTAAGTAGAACGCGTCCAAGTAAGACACATGCGCTGACTCGCTCAAATCCTTTTCCGCCCTCAGGAATGTCCGGTATGCTAGAAAATCCCTACACGTAACAAGCCCGAGTAGCTTGCCCGGAAAGGTGTGACAGGGCCTAAACACGGTTGCGGGTAAAAGAATATGCGTGCGCACCTCCGGGCGACTACGGTTGAGATACATGCTAGGTACTGTCATGTGCGGATCATCTACGGGGACCTCCGGGTAGTCAAAATTGTTCTTTGCAAGTCGCACGCAAGGCTTGCCCGGAAAGGTGTGACACGGCCTTTAAGCTGTAGCCCCACTCTATCATTCATTGTATGCTTGTATTGCCGATACGTTTCTGCTGTACGTTGTGTAGTGGCAATGAAGAAAAAAAAATACTTTGTTAACAACTGATGATAATGTATATGTATGATTCCAATTAACAATGTATGTATATACATGTACATGTATGTTCATGTTCAATGATGATACAGGAATCAATAAGTCAAATCAAATCAAGCAGTCACAGGAGAGGTTTCATCTACTTCACTATTTTCCGCACCATATGTCGTGTGTGTTGGTGTACTTTCGGTCCTAGACAATCCTGCATCCTGTTCTTTGTTCAATTCAGATAACTGCTAGTTTTAGAAAATGAATAGACTCGACTCTTTTAGCCCCCTTTTATTTATTTACACTTGAGAGGTTCCATAATCACGTCACAGTGTTTCGATGGAGTTTAGTATCCCGTTCTTTGTTCAATTCATATAACTGCTACTTTTAGAAAATGAATGGAGTCGACGCTTTAAGCCTGTTTTATTTGTACAAACTATTTGAGAGTGCATGCAGTTACCCAAATATTTGTATAACTTAAAAGTTCCCTATTAGGTTTAAAGCTGCTCCGTCACAGTATACTCTTCAAGAGTAACAAATCTATATCCTGTGACTTTTTACTGGCTTTGTAGAGCAGGGTACGGATTTTAAATTTGTAGGACATGTAACTGTGGCCGATAGCATTATTTGGCAGGAAATGTGTAATTAGTACGAATCAAATCCTGTTTAACGATTATATATCCCTTTATTCAATAATTTCGGTCAGATTTGATTAAGAATATCAGATGACTTGATAATGTCATAGTCTGACGTGACTCGAATTCAATCAGTATATGTCTTCCACATGAACTCCAAAAGTATTAATATCTTTTACATTATTTTTTATAGAAGATTCTTCGTGAGGGGAAGGGCGTCATTCTATCTGGATTATCTACCAAGCAAAATATTTACAAATTGTGATACTGTGAATAATAAAAGAAGCAAAACGACCTGCAACTAGAACACTTTTTAAAGATGACATAATCACTTCCAAGCGCCTTTAAATAAGAGCAATGTTTTGTTTAAAGACCAAATGAAACTTCAAAATCTCACAACTTTATCTTGGTCAGAGCTTAAATGGGACAGAAATCACCATACATATGAATAGAGGGAATGCAGCCTTTTCCCCATTCAGATCCAAATTATTTTCACTTTTTAAGCGTATTTAAAGAGCACTTATCCCTTCCGGGGAGCAGAGGTAATCACTAATACTCTCGGCAGTATAAAGTCGAGGAATTGCGTAATTTTCCTTAAAATGAAGCTATCTTTGTAACATATTTTGCTTTTCTTGTTTTATATAGTAGATGTTAAACTTTAAGGAGTTAACAATTGTGTGAATTCGTATTGGTCTTTCGTTGCACATTACAAAGTTTCCCATTAATAGGGTATTGTAATCCCCTTGCGTTCTGAAACTGTCAAGTGTTCTTTTATTATGCAAGAATAAGTTCGATTACAAAGAGGTTATCCTCATATTTCGCAGAAATGGAGCGACATATTTTGTTGCATCACAAGTTTAAGTTGCAAGCTTATCTAGTGATTACAGCACAACATGTGATATATGATAAATCAATTTCATTTCTGGTCAGTTTCTTGCTGTTTACGTTTGTTACATAATCAATAAGACAAGTATTTCGAACGGAGCATCCAACATCCTCAAATTTCTGATGTGTGCTGCATTTACCGGATCATCATCATGAAGAGTTTTAGCGTAAAATATAAACTTTCAAGTGATATCTCCGATGTTGCGCAAGAACGATTTTTTCTTGAAATTATGAGAAAATCGTATATTTTCATAGGGCCAATTATTTTCTTCATTTTGTGGAAAGTCTAAATTGACAAATACTTAGGTTGGTTTTTTTTCATCAAACTCTTCACATAAATGATGTTTCTCCCCTCCTCACAGTCCTAACTTCATCTTGGTTCCTGGTTTTATTTGCCCTTGCAGTTGCCTTCATGATTCCATATCTTCTCTTCGTACTGTTTGGCACCTTACCGCTGGTTGTCTTGGAGTTTGCTGTAGGTCAATACAGTAGCAGCAATATGAAGAGTGTCTGGAATGCGACTCCGATTATGAGAGGTAATGGCTCATATTTTCGTCACTTGTACCTTCATGCGTCAGACATGGCATGCATGTATATGGGTCAGAATTTTGAACGATGTACAATTCAGCCAAAACAAGGCAAAATTTAAAAAGTAGGAAATTCTCCAAATTATTCATCTTACCTGAAAGAGTATAACTTCAGCTTTAATATGAACCCAATTATACTAGGATTTTCCCAGAGGAACAAGTTTTTATTCACCGCTGAAGTTTACCATGTCCAGAGCAGCGAACGTCCGTAAGGAATAGTACAACACATACACATGAATACCATTTGACATACTTTGCAAAAATTTGATTCAATTCAAAATCCTAACGAAATATCTTAAGGGACATGTGTACGTGCTTGCAGAATGTTAAGCTTGTACTCTTAACCTGTACGTAATGGTAGACAACTGATGATTTCACTAAATTCGTCGTTTCTGTTGAAATATTGCTCTTCCGCTAAACACTTTCTCCACTTTACGCGCATTTTACAGAAACTCAATATTTTGACCTCTTATTTCACTATCCCATACTCTAATCCTCACTCCCAAATAACAACATACCTATTAAAGATGTATCTGATCTAGGCAGTCTCTATAACCCAACAAACATAGCATAGTTTTCATCACGGAGGTTCGCATGTAGCTCACGGACGTTCGGAACAAACAAGATGCGGCTCTCGTGAGTTGGAAACGCATTCTACTCACAACAAACAGCAATTTCATGTCGAGAACAAACTCCTCAACAAAATCCTGAATAGATATTACCAATTCTTAAGTATATAAGCTTGTTTATCTTCTCATACTGAGGAATCAAAGAAAACAATTTTTCCATCTCTCGTAAATGAACGTACAAACGTACGTGTAATCTCAGTTACGTAGTCCATCCTTGAGAACGAATATATTTATCAAAATTTCGTTATCATGAAGTAAAGATTCAGGTCCAAATTTGTTATATAAAGTCTACAATGCAAAATTTGCTTGTAACGAACATGGTCACAGCTAAAATTATGACAATGAATTAAAACAGAAAGACAACAGAAATGTGCTCCGTTATAGAAATACGAAGTTTAGCTGGGGAGGGCAAACGAATACGTTGGGAAGAAATCCCTCTATGTTTGCTCCTTGAGTTACACACTGTTACCGAGGAGAATTTGTATTATTACATTAGTCAGAAATGATAATAGGTTCGATACTGTCATAACAAGACGTCATAACAAGACACAATAAGTCCATATAACTTGGATGGATGTTCGTGACTTCGATATCATACAATGTGGGTTGTTATAACAAACATTTTGTAGCGCGTCATTTCGGAGGCTCGTTATTCATACAGTTTGTCAATACGAAAATTGATAGAGTTTGTATAATTATGAAGCTTTTTTATTCGGTAAATGATAGGAATCTCCGAAGGTTAATCGAAAGGTTTATTTATTGAGGGAACATGAAAAATCATGTTCGCTTATCCAAATGTGGAGAAACAAGTTAACAACTAAAATCCTCCAAATTTCAAAACCTCATAATAACCGTTTTCACCTAAACGAATATCAGGCCCTTTCCACTTTTAGAAGAACGGACCTAAAAATGATGATCCTTAATATTTATTTTTCGGACTAACAAACTTTCGGAATAAGAAATTTTTTTATAACAAACCTCCTTAATTAACTAAAAACTTTTTTTTTTTCATTTTCGGAATAACAAACCTTTGGACATCGGAGTAACGAATCTTAGGAAGAGCGAACGTATCAAAGTGCAACCTTAAACCTATTCTTAATCATTACTTTTTTTAACATGTGTTTTCAAAGTAAGAACAAAAGCACAAACAAATCGACGATCTCTCTGTCTCTTAAATGTAAAATGAAAAAACAAGTCTTGGAAAGAATTACAAATGAACATTGCTTTTCATCGATGAGTATAAAACAACACCATGTGATAATAATCGGAGGATTTGTTTGTATTCATCAAACAATAATGGTATACTGCATTATTTTTGTTCGCTTGTGACGGCATTTCGATGAATAAAAAACATAAACAAACAAACAAAAACTTCTCCAGAGGAATTTGGTACAACGGGAGTGCACTGGCAATTCTTTTTTTCTGTGTGTTGGAGCTCGATCCCTTCTCTGTTTCTCAGTCATTTTCATTCAACTGCTTCCACGTCCTTTTGAAACTTTTCCATTTTTTATTCAACACATGCCCATTACAGACTTCTTCCGTCATTATGCTGCATGTGATGACGTAGCACTTTTCGGATTTGTTTTGGTTTGTTTTGTTTTGTTTCTGTTTTCTGTTTGGTCGCAGCATGTCCAGGTTATTGAGGGAATGAGCGAAAAATCGTCATGAAGAGAAAAATAAGAATGGATTAAGGCATTTAATATCATGACAATTACAACGAACGTCCGTTATGGAGACCAAAACTGGATGTGTTCTGTTTGAGACGGCAGCTACCATACTCAAAAGATAAACACTTGGCGCACCTGTCACTAAAAAGTGGCACTGATCCTCTTTCTCCTACTATGTAATCCATTGACTTATTCTACCAACGAACATCCGTGACCAAAACGTTTTCCGTTTGTTATTACAAGTAAATTGAGTGCTGAACATTATTCACTTTTGGGTATGAGCGGCTCGGTGATTTGGTAATATTTTCAACTAACATTAACTTTATGTGCAGTGATATATTTGCAATTATCAGAAATTTCCTTTCTCGGACAGAACGTCCGTGAGCGAAACTTTCAGAACCTGTAACAGCACAAATTGTCTCCAGATCCTCATTAGAAAGAAATTTAAATGCACAGAAATTACAGATTACGCAAAATTCCATTTTCCTATAACTTTGTTTTCAGTGTTTAGCTGTTTTTGTGTAATTAGAGGGAAAACTAGCTTAAAATTGTGAGTAAATTTTCAACTGTTTGTTCATCATGATCACATAACGCCTTAAAAATTCTGAAACTGCTGCCCTAAACTCATTGTTTACTTTGTAAAACTTTATTTGTGGCTATTGGAGCTAAAAGTTTTAAAGAATACAGGACACTTTCGGGACAACTTATCCCTATCGAAGGGATTGCATACGTCACGGACGTTCGCTGGAATTGTCACGGACGTTCGTTCTACTGATAGGGTCATGTTCCAGGACGGATAACTAATCGGCAGAGAGTACCTAGCCTTCCTAACGCTTTCAAAAATTTGAAAAGGTATTGATAATGCAAATTATAAGAAATTTGACATCCTTACAACATATGTATTGCTCAGAGGGGGATCAGGAGGTAAATTTTCAGAGAAAATATTAATTATTTGCTTGGTTTTCGGTGAATTGCATGGTCCAAAAACTGCAGACAAGCCTCAGTCCGCTCCAAAAATAACATGCAGCTCCTCGGCTAGAGAGCCAAAGGTAAAATGCACCTTCGTCATCAAAGCAAGATGGTGTCCATCTCTAAAACGTTTTAATCATCACGGACGTTCTTTTTTTCTCGGAGGTTCGTCTAAAGATATAATTTCGATTCCTATTTGACAAAGGATGGACAGAAACTCAAAACAAACATATTATCGTGTGGCTAGATCTTAGTTGATTACGACTCAGAACAATATCATCAATAACGTTTCATGGGATACGATCTTTATTAGAAAATAGCGGAATCACGTCCGTGACGAAAACTGAGTATAATTTTGCATAAAAGAATATTACGTCCCATGTACAGCCAGCAAACATGCAATTTTTTCAGGATATGCTCATTAGGTGGAACACCAAATTTTCGTATACATTACAGTTGGGACAACAAAGTAGAATTTGCAGCAGCGATAGAAATAAAAGCATCACGGACGTTCGTCTGTTTAGGACTTTGATATTTCAATTGTTCTCTGTGATTTCATACGTGCTCATAAACTTCTTATAATTTTGTGGTTCATACCCATGATATGTCAGATCCAGAACATGGTCAGATATTAGATGCCACGTACGCTTAAAAATGCACATCATTACTTTGAAAAACAAAAATTATTGTGAAAATAGCGTTTTTACCGTATTTTTACGCTTTAAGTCCTTGTCAAATGAAAAATATCCGGCAAAAGTCAACCAAACCATATATTTCCTGAAAGGAAATTTACCAATCTTTGAGATGACATGAAAAAATCTGGTGTCTTAGATCTTCCTGGCGTGTTCTAAGGGAAATAATGTCATAAGGTGCGAAAATTGGCAATTGTACATCGTTCAAAATTCTCACCCATATATACAGTGTATTATATTATATATATATATGTATATATATATATATATATATATATATATATATAATATATATGTATATTATATACAACATATAATATGTATATATATATATATATATATATATATATATATATGGGTGTTACGAAAAATAAACCTACTTTCGATCCTTAATAGCTCGAAAGCTATATATCACGTTACACTGACATTGATATGAGCAAAACCTGAATAGTGTACAGTTTCTTTTGGTGGTAATTTGAAATAGAAAAGCATGAATCAGTTTCATTAAATTCGATTATATTCTTGAAGCTGGGGTTCAGACTTTGCTCTAAAATCAACCCTCTGTACCAAAATTCTATCTTTGCACAGGGGTCAGTTGGTGGGTATGGGAGTGTGTGGTTAAAACCAAGATAATTTTCCTTGACAATTGCCAGAGTTTAAATGCTTTATTGGGTTGTTTTTTTTTCATGACGAATTCCACTATCAAAGCAAGTCATTTTTCATCCTGAAATGTGATTTGATTTGATTTGATTTTGATTATGTAGTGTATGCCAGCACATGGATAGGCCTACATGCGCTTACACTTTCATGTGCATGCATTTTTACCATGAATTCAGACTAGCAGTGCCAAGGGCAATCCATCATGAATCATTGATAAAGCATTCATGTGCCTTGGAACAAGAGACCAGAAGCTTAGTCAGCAGAGCTCTGAAACAGTGGTTTCGTGGTATTCATGTTCATTGTTCGGGGTCATGTAAGCGCACAGTTACATGCCCATCATTGGCTCCTGTGTAAAGTTCAAATTCTTTAAAGAGGGTACAAAATTGGCCAAAATCTGGAACCTACCTTTAAAATTAATCATGGAATATAATGAAACTGATGTATGCTTTCATTCAAATCATCTCTAACTAAATTTTACACTGTTCAACTATTACTCATCAATGGCAGCGCTATCCGATATACAGTTTTCATATTACTAAGGATCAAAAGCGGTAAATGTTTTATGTGTGTGTTTGTGTGTGTGTGTGTGCGGCACCTATTATATATATATACATATATATATATATATATATATATATATATATATGATTATGTATATATATATATTTGTGAGATATGAGAAAGGAAGGAGAAATCGGTGTGTAGCTTTGACATCATTATTCCTTTAACTATCATTATATATATATATATATATATATATATATATATATATACTGGATATATATATACTGGATATATATACATGCATAATATATATGTTTAGGTGTATGAAATAATATATAATATACAGAAAATGAGAGAGCAAGATACGCTGATTATCAACGTTTGCATACAATGTGATAACCAAAATAACTGTTGACGGGTTTGAAACACAGCAAGGACACAAAGAGGACTTCAGTTGTTGATGTACTATTATGGTACGTCACAGGAAAAGTTTAAACGAGGTTGATTCCCCCCTTTTTTCTAACGCTCCGATGAGCTACAAGCCTCCTGCGCTCTTGCATGTCATCATGAAAGTATGGCAGACAACGAGGATGGGACTGTGTGTCAAGAAGCCGCTACTCTTGTGGAAGGGAGGGTGTTCAACTTACATAGTGTTTTTCACACATTATGAGTTAAAATCCGTACTTATACTTTAGAAATCAGGAAAAGGAACCTGGACTTAGCACCTAAACGACGCGAGAATCTGTACTTGAGGCAGCGTCTGACAAAATAACAATAATAATAATAAATAGTTATATCCACAATAATAATGATAGTTGCAATAATAATAATAACAATGATATTAATAGTAAAAATAATAGTTATAGAAATAATAATGTTCATTGACCCTACCTGCCAAAATATCAAAAAAAATCCTTCATAAATGAAGTTTGAAGTTTGAAGTTTTTATTAGCAACAACATTTTAAACATGTACATATAAGATTCATAACACAATCGTATCTACATACAAATGTGAAAAAAATATACTTATCTGTTACTCCTTTACAATAACATGATTAAGTGATGACATTTGAGAGTTAAATATGATACATGTAGCATAATTGTTGGAAACCAAAAGTTAGCACAAGTGCTAGTCGAAATTGGTCACCTTGATCTTCATACTAAAAGCTAAATACAAAAGAAAAATTATTACATGGTAAGTTGAAATGACTGTTAATATTTATACAATGTATATCATTCATTTTCTAACATAGAAAACCAATAATACTTGATACAGTATAATATCTATAAGAGTAGGAAATCTGAAAGTCATTTACGAAATGTAGATCTTTTGCTTTGTTCACCCATTTCTCGTGGCAATGTGTTTCCCAAAATTCTCGGATCACTACGAACATGTAATCATCTGTTATTTGTATCATTCTAAACCTTTTCTGCAAGTTTCATTCAAATCCGTTCATTCCTTTTTGAGTTATTTTGCACACAGACAAACTAACTAACTAACTAACGAACAAACACACAAACACACAAACCAACGTTAACAAAAACATAACCTCCTCCCTTGGCGGAGGTAATAATAATAACAACAAATACAAAATGACTTTACCACTTTTATGAGGATAACCTATTAGTATGCAGTAGGCCGAGAGAAAGGGGGGGGGGGGGTAAGAGACAGCAGCACCAGAACACAACTTTATTCTAACTGATGCCTGCTGAATATTTGCATAATATTGACTGGCCGCGATGGAGATGCTAGAAAATATTCTTTCAGTGCGGGCAATATTTATCTGGTATCTCCCTCAAGGCCAGTTAATATCATAATTATTACCTATCCCCTAGGTAAATTAGGAAAATATGTGAATACGGCTATACACTATGATTATAGATCAAGCCACATTCGACAACCTTTAGATCATCACCAACATGTCGAATAATTGAAAATTGTTCATTAGTGTATAGACCGATTCAATTTCAATGACCTATTCACCTACCACCGCTAGCGGCGCTATAACGGTCGCCATAACTGGGGGCCAACGGGGGCTTCCAGCGAGCTAGCTACCCAGCGAGTTGCACTTGCAGCTGAGCAGCCTAGCGTACCCATCGCGCATAGTAAGCCGGGCCTGGCCGCTGCGCCGCGGCCGGCGACCGCCACGCTAATAATGTGATTGATTACTCACTGTGGGGAAAAGTCAGTCAGCGGCTTTTAATGCTTTTCTTTTGGACAAACCGAGTGATTCAGACATATTAATCTACAATGAAAACTGCAAAGGAAGGATCAGGAAAACACATTGTGCAGTTGTTGGGTGCACAAATAACAGAAAAAATAGAAATGGAAGCTGCACGGCAGTGTGTGAAATTCAGACACCGCTGATGCATGATAAATATACAATTAGAGACAATAAGTGAAATACAACGGTATAAAAAATGCATAGATATCGAAACAAACTATGCCTACTACATTCTCTATTTAACTAGCCTTTCACTGCATATTTGTAAAATATGTGGTTCATTTTAGAAGACAAGTTCAGATCAAAGATTTTGAGAATTCACTATCTTTTTTTTAATGCTTGGGTGCACTACTTGCCAAAGTTAGAATACACTTCCTGGCTATACTATTATTATGACAAACATTTTACAGCCTACACTACAGCTAAATAAATGTTTCAAGATGCGGTAAATTCTTATATTGTTTTCACTTCTTCAATGTTCAGCACTGAATTGACCATAGGCCCTATTCAATTTTGGCCTGGAACTCTGAATTTGATTTTTGATAAAGTGATAGGCCTACTTATAAATATTAAACCATGGATGGTGGCAATCATCCGTTTCATAATCATATTAAGAAAGTATGATTTGAAAATCACTTTTGTAGATCATAATATTAGGCGTTAGCGTGATGTTATGCAACGTTACTTAAATAGACCTAAAATAGTAGTTTTGGCTGTTGACATCAGTTTATACGGTTTAGAAACGCGTAGATTTGTATTCCTTTTGGTTTACTTAGTTAGGCTTGCCTGAAGTTATCGACAACCGAAAATGATATAGGATGTAGGGTTCTAGAAGTCAATAGGTCTAGATCTAGTCTGGACTCTTGCCTAGAATTCTAGATAAGATCTAACGTTAGACAGATTCTACCCCGCTGGCCCGAGACTCCCGAGTAAAGGCAAAAGCCTAAAAAGTTAACTGATAGGTTGCAATTTATAGCGCCATATCTAGCTCAAGATTCTTATTCATTATTTGTATTTAATTAATCAGTTAACTTCTCAACAGTCTAGGCTTACTAGCAAGACGTCTGCCTGCGCCTAGCCATAGTTCTCCCCAGCGGTTTTTATTCTCTTTTTATACACAAATGTGAACATATGGGGCTTACACGCGAGTACCCAAGTCATCGCCAAAGAAATAGAGTCTACCTACACTCACGGATCGTACCGATATCTACCTTGAAATTCAAGTTTCATACTCGGTGTAAGTTGTTTATTTTTTATTTTTTAAATTAGCTAGCGAAAAAAAAAAAGCAGACTCTAGTTGTCACAAATCCAGATGCGTCGATCGCTGCCAGCGCCAGAGATAGTTAGCTGGCCGGCTGGCGCCGGGTGGTAAAAGCACTGGCTGCCGCTGGCACACTTGCCACGCACGCAGGGCGTTTGCCGACCCGGCCTGGATAGCCCCCAGTTATGGCGTCGCCATAAGAGGGCGCACTTCCCTGAACAGTCGCTTGAATCGGTCTATACCATTCAACTCCAAGTTCCAAGATATATGTAGTTGCAACAGACGAACTTCAAACATCCGAACGTTTTTACACTTTATTTTTGCTTCGGTTTCAATTTGGAGAGTTGTAATAACAGTTACTGATTGTCACTGTGGAGTTATTGAGCACAAATGGACTAGTCATTGTTTGACGTGTAGTGCTGCTGGAAGTGGTCGACCTTGTATGAGTTGATTTATCGGCGTTCTTCTGCGGTGCGTGTAACCGACACGCAGCGACTTCCTTGAATGTCTTCGCTTTGTGGTCGACCGGAATGTTTACATGTAAAGTGATTGGCTAGACCGGAATGTTTACAGTGCACTCCCGTTATAACGAACACGTCGGTTATAACGAAATTCCGGTTATAACGAAGTAAAAATTTTGGCTGCAATACCATCCACTCTATGTATTTCTATTGTAGATTTTGTTCGGTTATAACGAAATTCCGATATAACGAAAGAAAACTGCTGGTCCCGAGGACTTCGTTATAACGGAAGTCCACTGTATATGTAAAACCCCGAATGCTCGTGATATGCTCTAATGTCGCCTGCTGAACTCCCAACCCTGCAAAATACCAACTGCAATTTCCTCGGAAAACTACCTCGTGTAGGTAATAATAATCGATATTGACCAACATCAAAACATCTTTTCCGGAACAGGTGTTTCTTACGGCCGGATCTTAGCCATGGTAGTATATCGCTGCTTTTACAGCGTGGTCATCAGCTACTCCGTCTACTTCTTTTTTGCCTCCTTCACCTCCAATTTGCCCTGGGAGGGCTGTCACCATTCTTGGAACACACCGTACTGCAGTGAGCTTATTGACGATTGTCTGGAAAACGGAGGCATCATTGTTGCCAATGGCAGCTGCGCTAACCAGACAATGATAAGTAAGGATGAGTTTGGAGAATTCAGCATGTCGTTTAGACCGGAGAGTGTTTCCCCTGACATATGGGATCGTCGCACTGATCCGAGCGAGGAGTACTGGAGGCGAGTATACCTGTTCTGAGCAAGTATACATTAAATAAATTGATAAACAACCGGGGGGGGGGGGGGGAGAGGGTGGTTAAGAAATTTTAAAGGGGAGGTTGGAAGATGACCCGTGCATATGAATTACAATGTCCTGATAAAAATGTGCATCTTATGTTTGGAAAGGAAATTATTTGCACCTAGATTCATAAACTCGTGATGAATACTTTGTATCAACTGATTGAGTCACTTTAGCTGTCATCAGCATAACATTGGTAAAAGTGAAGAATTCAATGTCATTTGAACACTTTCCTGTGTTTCTGTATTTGCATTTCCTAGTTGATCAAGACTGTCTCAACCTTTACGTTTTCTGTTTCTTTGTTTTTTTTTTCCTGCAAACTTGTAACAAGGGCCAAGATTTACCAAGGAGTATGTTTGATGGCTATGACGGGAGAAAGCGCAATAGCGTGAGCCCACTCGGCTGGGCTCCCTACCATACAGCGAGAGGGCCTTGATTAAAGACTATAATGGTCTCTGACCTGACATGATATCACTGTATGTTTACTCTTCTTAGCTTTCACTTTCTCCATTGTCATAAACAAGGAATGCGGTTCTCCAGGAATCGTCTGGTATCGAGGAGACTGGAGGCGTGGTTTGGAAGATCGCTCTTTGTAACCTCTTCGTGTGGGTCGTCACCTTTGTTATCGTAGTCCGAGGCATCAAGATTTCTGGCAAGGTAAACATTTGCAAGCTGAAGATAAAGTACGGCTTTTTTTCATATATCGAAGAGATTTATTGCAAAATAAGTTAAGGGCCATGTTCAAAGTAACTCCGTTTAGAAATAAGTCCATCAATAGATGGAGCAAAATTAACACTTTCCAATGATACTATAGTTGTAACATTACAAGAAATATTCTTGAAGTTATGATTAAAAATATCCTGTATTTTCTTATTATTGTCATGGTTTTTATGAGCTTTAATCACAAATATTTCAACTTAACAAGAATGGATTTAGCTCGTTTTGCGATAAAACTCTTCTTATAGTTGACTGAAATACTACAGAAGTTACATGTTGAATGAAGAGAAAAAAAGAAGGGTCCACCCCTCAAAATAAAATAGAAATAAAAACGAGCGTTATAACAAAATGACGTTTGATTTCAAGGGGAAATACATCAAGCCAAATCTCTAGTGACAATAATTGAACAATGTTATCAAAACAGAAGTCACAAAGTGACTCGCACCTGCTTATATTCACTCGCGTTCTTTTTTTAACGAGTTCTAAAGGATGGAATGAAGGTTGAAATAAGGAACTTTAATATATACCTTAGAACATTTTTGTCGTTCTGTACACGGTCGGGACCCCTTCTCGCACTCTGCCTTTGATTATATAGATATAGATATAGATATAGATATAGATATAGATATAGATATAGATATAGATATAGATTAGATATCTACAGTCTACAGAGATGGGATTAAGTGATGACGAAAGGCCGATGATAATGTGTACTATGATTTTTACAATTCTTACAAGGGACATGCCTTATACGTATCTCATTCCCTTCATATTATTATGATCATGTATATGCTTATTATCTGTGTTTTCTTGATGACATCAAGGTTGCTTACTTCACTGCACTCTTTCCATACGTCCTGCTAACGGCCTTACTTATTCGCGCTCTCACTCTGGAGGGTAGTGCAGACGGCATCCGTATCTTTTTATCTCCTCGCTCATTCCGGTGGCACATTCGAGACCTTGAGGTTTGTCCGTTACTTTTGATTTTGAAAACTTTCTGAGAAAAAAAAGTTACTTTTTGTCTTTAACACAAAACTGAAGTCGTGCAGGCTGGACTGTTTATTTAACCAATCCTTTTATTGACACATCTTTCCCATTTCAATGAGACGCTCAATGTTCTGTCATCATAATGCTCAAGCTTGTAAAAAGTGCACCTTTGTTATTGCCAACACAATTAAATGTAATGGAAAGAGGAAGAGTTTCCCTTTAGCCAAAACTAACAATGAGCTCTCCATAGCTGGCATTAATGGTAACTGCCCTTCTGAAGTTAGATTATTATTTTTTATCCGCACTCTTGATATTATACATGTATTTAAAATTCATGTTATGCTGATGGTACAAAACTGTAAAATTTAGCAAATATACCGTGACGTTATTTCTTATTTTGAATAAAATCAAGTTATTGTCCACTTTTGCTTTCTTCATGTCTTTATCCAAATGAAGGTGCTATGACATATTGATATGCATTGATGAATATGGTTAATCTTTTCTTTCCATTTAAATATTCTTTCATGGTTAATAGTTTCATATTTCATATTTCCCTGAGGTGAAAAAACTCCTCTCATGAATGTATCTTTTTATTGATATCCTTTTTTTTTTGTTTCTCTAAACCATTTTTTTTTTCAAAAGAAAAAATATCGTCAATGCATGTTGGAGATACTCTGCACTACCGTACACTTTTAAACATCTCCTCTTAAATGTTTTGTTATCAATCATCTGAATAGAATTATACGAATCAATTTGAAATCCTTGCACACAGTTTTGGGGTGCGGCTGCCATAAACGTTTTCCACTCCTTTGGAGCAGGCACGGGGAGTTTGACCACGCTGGCATCCTTCAACAATTTTCATACCAACTTCATCATGTAAGTTATTTCTTTTTTCCTGGGGATTGCCGAGGTACCATGTTGGAGTGTCGTGTATACACTATTAATAAGGAAACAAAGGTCAATTTCCATTCCCTTTCCCTTTTCGTTCGGTATTTGAATATTCAAAACGCATCTGTTCCTCTGACATTGAGGACTATTATTGCAATCCATGATATTCGGAACAATGTATCGTTATTATTGTTATCAACATCATTAATTCTTCTTCTTCTTCTTCTTTCTTTATTTCTGGACAAAATTTGTGTATCGATTAGCTCAGAAAGTGTTCTTCCTATCAATTTCAAACTTATACCATATATGTATCATGTCCCAAAGACGACGGGTCTAATAAAATCATAGTGATCAGTCGACCGTGACGTCACTATGACGTCATTATATGAAAACACATTCTCAAACATATCTCATCAATGGAATGGAATTTTTCAATGAAATTTACGTCACATATATTTCAAGTTATGCGCATTCTACTCATATTCTCAAAATTCATATTTTCTCTTAAAACGCGCGCGTACGCGCGCGTTAAAATATTTGTATGCTCCAATCGAGCTCAAATTTTTTTTGCACACGTTTCAGACCATTTGGAGCATTTTTCGAAAAATTGAAAAAATCGGACGGACGCGTACGCGCGCGCACATATACGCACGCACAGCTCATATGCAACTGAAATTTCCCGTTTTTTGACGTTTATCGGATGCCTGAAATGTCAAGTAATACTTCTACCAAGTTTCAAGTCAATCCGACTCAATATGACGTCATACGGGCCCGTCAAAGTTGAAATTCCGCGCGCGCGTCAATGGCGATATACAGTGCAACAATGCCAAAAAACCACCAATTTTAATTCCGATATTACTCGTCAGGATGGACGGTGACCCTCCATTTTCTTTTTATATTCTGAAAGCTGATGAGTTGTTCATGTCATTTCATGGGTTGGCGATGCTGAAAAAATGATTAAAAGATATCAAATTTCTTAATAAATTAAAAAAAGTAAATTTTCAAAATGACGTCATCAAGTTTCAAGTTCACTCGAGCGTATCGCACTAATCCTTTGCCAATTTTCACCCAGATTTCAGTATGATGTAGCTTATTAAATACTCTTTCATTAATGCAATAACAACATTTTGATTGCATGACGGCATCACCTCGTAAAAATGGATTAAATGTAATCTTGTCAAATTTGACCAGTTTAAGTGTTATCTCTATGGGAGTGCAGTTTTTCTGGAAATGAAAATTGACATGACTATCTTTATCGAGCACTAGCTCCCTTATGCTTCGGTGAATTTCTCCCAGATTTTAATATGTTGTAGCTGAGACTTTGGGCTATCGGTAATGTGCCCTTTATTTTTCATTTGATGTCGGGATCACGTCCAAAAACTTGGTTGAAATTAAAGCTTATCTTCGATGTATTGAGATATTCCTTTCTTTTTCCAAGTTTCTTTGCAATAACTCAAGAAAAACACGCTCTATCAGCATAATATTTTGCACATGTTTAGTTCATGTCACGTACATTATTTCATAAGATAACAACTACTTGATCAGACACCATATTGGGTATGTAAATTGGGGTCAAAGGTCATAAATGTTTCATCTTGTATCTTGGTGAATACATGTCCTATCTTTCCCATATTTTGCACACGTGAAGACCATGTTACAGGGATCATTTCATAAAATAACCACATTTTGCTCAGATGCCATCTTGTCTGTCTATTATTATTACTGTTATAATTCAATCTTTGTGTGAACACCTTGTTCTATATCTTAAAATAATCTATTGTATATCCGAGCTAGATATGATATACCATCATTTTCGGTATACGTTATATATTTTTCATTGAGAAATACGAAAATAGATATAAACTGAATTTAAGAAGTCCTCACCTTTCATGTGGTGTATGTAATGATAAATGCGATTAAATAAGGGATACTAAAGTTACTGACACGACACTTAAAAGGGATACAATGTAACACTCTGACAATCCACACGAAGGAATTTCTTCCAAAAGGTGTTAGATGTCGGTTATAATTCTGAGTTGACAGGACTCCAATTTATTTCATATTTCTCGATGAAAAAATACATTAAATATAACAAAATTAAATGATTCATGGCATCAAGCTAGGAGGCATAATATTAAAAAAAAAAATGAATGATATCCAGCTAGGAGGCATAATGGAATATTGCAATCATATGAAGAGTATGTTCGCAAAAACCGATAAGTCCATATTTGCCAAATCGAGATATTTGCAATTAAAGGTCAAGAAAAATAAAGAGAATAATAAGAAAATTTTTGCTTCTTTTGACCATAACTTCAAAAATGCACCTTTATATGTAGTGATCAATATATCATTTAAAAGGTATTGTTTTGTACTCTATGACAGAGACCATACTTCAAAATTTTCAAAAATGGACTTATCGGTTTTTGTGAACAAAGTCTTCAATATAAACCATAGTGGTCGATATATGAAAGTTGGGATCTGAGAATGAATGCTAAAGAAATATAATGGAGCCTATAGTTAGAAGAAAGCTTGTTTAGAGTAGGTCCCACTTATAATCGAGCGTAAAGAGTAAGATTAGGAGCACGGGTACAACGAATGACCGAATCATAGAAAAAAAAACACACACACACAAATATTCAGCGATATAGCAAATTCTTCTCAAATGCAGGTTTACAGTATGAGTCAATATATAATGACAATGGTACAGTTTGGACTATATTAGAAAATTATACATTTTGTGGCTTCAGAAAAGACTGCGAAGTATTGAGAAAAGAACACGTGCACCAGCAATTTAAAAAAAGAAAAAAAAACACAAAACAAAGAAACAGCAAACGCTGTGTCCACCATTCGAGGCAATATCATAAAACATGGCTATAACAAATAAAATAGCCACCCCTGTCAGATGATAAAGACGTCGTCGGTGCTTAATTCCAAAAGAATCGGGGGAAGTGCAATATAATGAAATATAATATAATATATGAATATAATGTACATACATTGTACATTACATTTTTTTCATTTTCCTCCCTCTCACTTAAAGAAATATAAAAACATAGAAACACTGTATGCGCCATATAAGCACTGTATCATTATCAATGAAATGCATAGAGGCCTATCCCGCCCTTCCCTCTTTCTCTCTCACTGATCTTTGTTTCAGATAAACAGGTTTTGTTGACTTGGTATAACAAACGAAATTCATTAGTCGTTACTTCCTTTTGTAATCGTAGGATCAAATATTTTAAAGTTGGAATTTCCTCCGTCCTGGACATCCCGGAGGAGAAGGAAATCAGACAATAAAAATGTTCAGACAAACGTTCTACTCCAAGATTTTCTGGAAGCTGGCAAACTCCGTTTTTCCCCGAGGAAGACAAATAAGCCATTACCCTGCTCACACTGCAAATCAATAGTTTTTCTTTTTTATCACATATATTTAGGTCATATAGACGTAAATGATCAATTTTCACCTTCACCAATTGAGTAAATTTTTTCCCCTTTGACACAATAGCCATTCCCTCGCAGGTGCTTTGTACAGCGAGCAGCTTAACTAGTTATTAAAGAAGTCATTCCATCCATCATGCCCATGTTTTGTTTTGATTTTACTTGGCAAATTCAGTTTCCATTGGTTTTTAACCTGATTTCTTTGTTGTTTGTTGTTTTTTGCTCCTTGTCTGGTATTGAAGTGACGCAGTCGTCGTAGTTCTTGTAAACAGCTTGACTAGTATTTACTGCGGACTGACTGTGTTCAGCATCCTCGGAGTGTTGGCAAAACAGACTGGGGTTCCTGTGTATGAGCTTGCATATAGTGCTGGTAAGGCTCATAGATATATACCAAATCATATGCAATAAAAGAGATTTTGTTCCTGTGAAATCTGCCATGCATACAGGTATTCATAAAGAAGTAATGGGCGTCTTCATAGGAACAGTGGCAAAGTACACGTTGTTTACATGTCGACAACTGCAGAGTAGCAGAGCAACAGCAGAGCAAGACCTTACTTCTTTGAAGTCTTGCCCAACGTTTGGAACGTGGATGACAAATAAAATATGTAGACTGTTATCTGTATATCACGCAGTGGCGTATTGGGGGGGGGCAAGGGGGGCATGTGCCCCGGGCGCCACTCCTTGTGGGCGCAAAAAAAAAACGAAGAAGAAGAAAAAAAAAGAAAAAACGAAGAAGAAGAAAAAAAAGAAAAAGGAAGAAGAACAAGAACAAGAAAACTCGCCCGGAAAGGGGGGGGGGGAGAATGATGGGGAGGGGGGGGGGGCAGAAAACCAAATCAAACAAGATAAAAACAAAACATGATGATGACGCGGACAAAATGGCAATGTTTCTTGTGTTCACACAAGAATTTCATGTTCTGTCAGCTGAAATACAAACATTTTAGGCTCGCTCGCTGCGCTCGCTCGCCAAAATTTATATGTATAAAAATGTAAGAACAAAACGTGATGATAACGCGGACAAAATGACAATGTCTATTGTGTTCACACATGTCATTTTACATTTAGCAGGCAAAATGTGGCACGGAGCAGCGGCTGCAATTTCATTCGTTCTGAAGCGATCGCCAATTGGATCAAAAGAAGGCGCCAACGGTTTCGAACATACGGGAGGGGGTGCAAAAAAATCAAACAAGATAAGAATAAAACGTAATGATGACGTGGAAATATACAAATTTCGGCTCGTTCCCTCGTACAACTTAGAGTAATTTTTCAGGTTCTCAGTTTGTTGGTATAAAACGTTATCTATAAGGCCGTCACTATTATCTTTATTAGAATTGTAAGATTTAATAAGTAAAAAATAACAAGAGTTCCATGTTTTGTAAGTTGAAATGCAACAATTTTCGGCTCACTCGCTGCGCTCGCTCGCTATAATATATCAAACAAAAAAGAGAAGAAGATAATAACAAAACGTTACGATGACGCTGACAAAATGACAATGTTTATTATGTTCACACATGTCATTTTATACTTAGCAGGAAAAAATGTTACACGGAGTAGCGATTGCAATTTCATTCGGTCTGAAGCGATCGCCAATTGCAGCAAAAGAGATCAGTTTCGAATATACGGGAGGGGGGCGCACAAAAACAACAAATCAAACAAGATAAGAACAAAACGAAATGATGACGCGGAAATATACAAATTTTGGCTCACTCGCTCTTACTAATTTAGAATATTTTTTAAAGTGCTCAGTTTGTTAGTATAAAGACTTATCTATAAGGTCGTCACTATATCTTGATTAGAATTGTAATAAGATTTGATAAGCAAAAAATTACAAGAATTTCATGTTTTGTAAGCTGAAATACAAAAAAAAAAAAAAAAAAAATCGGCTCGCTCGCCAAAATTTATCTAAATTCGTCACTTTTAAATATCATGTGGACTTTATTTAAATTCCCTATACCGGGTTGGGATTAAACACTATTTCAGAAAATTACGGAGGCAATTTTCGCGCTTGCCCCGGGCGCCGTTTTCCCTAGATACGCCATATGTAATGAATAATTCAAATACTTCCCTAACAAAGAGAAAGAAAGAGAGAGAGAGAGAGAGAGAGAGAGAGAGAAATTAAAAAACCCCAACAACAACAACAACAGCAGCAGCAACAACAACAACACCAAACAAATTTCCGCTAGCGATGTTCGTGCATGATTGAATGCAGATATGATAATAATCCTTTACCTATGGCACATGGTCGATATATCGAGGAGCAAGACGATCCATGAAATAAAAAAAAAAAAAAACATGCAGTTCTTTTCAGTCAAATCGGAGTTCATAAGTGACATATCAAACCCTCCGTCAGACATCAAACTGATGCATGTCACACAATGTTCCTTCCGATGGCTAATAAATCTTGCACAAGTGGGGACAGGCGGGACCCAGTTCCTCAGGGCTAAATCCTCGTGATCGTAGGCCTAAGATATCTTTATCTTTTATTTTATTTATTATTTTTTTTTTATTCGGAAGGTTCACAGCAACGTTGTATGCATTATGGTTCCAGTTCGTTGATACCAAAAATGCTATTCCGAAAATGAAAAAAAAAAAAGAATCGTTGCTTGCAAGGTTTGCTAATCTCGAAACGAAATAATTTTTGACATTCTAAACGTTCATTGATACGTAACTGTTTTCCATTTTGTGATTAACGACCCGTATTTTATTCGAGTTGACTATACCATGGACGTAGTAGGTCCATGACTATACATATCTAATCCTGATTTCAAGAAAGCCATGTTGTATATCAACTGCGTATACATTTGACCTTGCAGTGGTGTATTTGCTGTTCGTCACATGTCCATCTGCTTTGGCTAAATTTCCCGCTGCCCCTGTATGGTCAGCCATGTTCTATTTCACGATTTTCCTTGTGGCTCTTAACTCCCAGGTATGTATAATTTCATTGTAAATATCTATGTATGTTACACACTTATACACTGTGGTAGCATCAAAGTAAAAATGAATAGACATTTTGTTGATCAAATGAAAAAAGGCGAAAGTATACATGGTAAAACGTCTCAGAACCGCTGATTGGTTATGAACGCAATAGTTTTTATATTTAATATGGCTAATCAATTTGAAACGCAACAGCCACACAAACTTTTAACTAAGTCATGACAAAAAAACAAACAAACAAATAAACAAACAAATAAACAAACAAACAACAAACAAAGAAACAAACAAATGAACAAACAAACAAACAAACAAAGAAACAAACAAACAAACGTTTTTGAAAGTAACCTGAACGCTACTCATCTATAAAACTTGCAAAGGATAAATCTCCTGTATAGCCAGAATGGTGATCTCAATTCCGATTTTAATGCAATACTTATATCCTTCCATATACAACACAATCAATATAATTATGAATGAAATATTGATATGTCAAGAAATTTCATTGGAGGGAGCTTGACACCAGAAGCACAGCTGTGTAGTGTCTGCCACGTCGAACAATACAGCACAATATGTACAGGTTTAGACAGCAAGTAGAATGCATACACGCACAACTACACACACACACACACACACAGCACACACACACACACACAACACACACACACACACACACACACACACACACACACAAACAATAGGATTGATACGCACACTGTATATATTGGAGATCATGCCATTGTAACCTGCAGGGAAAAATACTCTAGTACACGTGATGTTATATTCAACTTTGATTCTGCCTTATCTTAATTACGGTATCATAGCTTGGGGAAACACTCATTCAATGTATCTTGATAGACTGCTACGTCTCCAGAAAAAAAAAACCCCTTCGTATATAAACTTGCAATGTATCTTGGAGATCCCATATGATGTTTTAATTTTTTGAACATAAGATTTTAAAAGTAACTGATCTTTATAATTATCATCTTGGTCAATTCATGTATAAATTTAGTAATAGTTTCTTACCTTCCATTTTACTGGGGCGTTTGTGAAGAATAACTCCTTCCACAGATACCCAACTCGTTATTCTAATGAATTTCATTTACCTTTAACCAGGACGATATTTACTCAATCCACATTTACTTTTGCTGGACCCAAATTTTGGAATGACCTTAGTGATAATATTTTTTAAAAACGGCCCCAAGTTTCAATTTTTTTAAGGTTAAGTTAAAGAATCTATTTTTAAGTACTTATAAGAAATTCTTGTGAACGTCATCATTAGAATTATATATATATATATATATATATATATATATATATATATAATTTCATATTCAAACTTAAATAGGATAACATTTTCAGTGTTGATTTCTCAATGATTGTAGAAGTACTGTAATATTCACTTTCATTTTTTCCTTAATGTTATGCGTAGGGCTTAGCGGCGCCGTTCAATCATCACTTTTCGTCTTCACAATCGACATCGTTTTTCTTTCTATTTTCCAACCATGTTATCAGTTCTTCTTTATCTCTCTGTATTTCCTTTCCTGTTCTTTTTTCTGCATGACAGCGACTTAGTTTGTGGATTTGTCTGGGTGTTTTTTCTGGGGCTACAGTTAGGTTTTTATTTGTAGTTTCTGTAATTCATTTTGTAAATAAGTTTCATGCGCTAAGTAGAAGACCAATGATATAAGATGTTAAAGATAATATAAAGTTTTGGTACCTCAAAAATTTCCCTGAGTTTCCTTTTCTTAGTTTGTGTTTCAGGTTGAAGTACCTTTCATATAACTAACACTGTGAGACTTACTCGCCCCAAAGTGCTCTCATGTCTTAGTAATCATGCAATAATGGTTTCGTACCAGAGCAGAGCCCGGGCTCTGATAAATTCGAACGAGCCGTTAGTTTGACTCGACGCGGTGCGATACCGCGAGAATCAATATACACGTATTGTACGAAACCATTGTTGCATGATTACTAAGACATGAGAGGACTTTGGGGTGAGTAAGTCTCACAGTGTTAGTTATATGAAGGTACTTTAACCTAAAAACACAAACTAAGACAAGGAAACTCAGGGAAACTTTTGAGGTACCACAACTTTATATTATCTTTAAGTTATTTTACTATGTTGGGGGGGGGGAATGCACCCTACAAGCTTTGCTTCTTCAGCATGCCTTCCCATCTCCTGCATTTTCTTAACTTCAAAGATATATTTTTTGTGTTGTTTCTCCTTCACCCAATCATTTGTATATCCATAAATTCCATTTATCATATTTTGTAATATTGACATATATATTATGTACTTAGGCCTATATTTTATGTGGAAAGGAAAATGTATTTACAAGTTCTGTTGGAGAAAAAATGAATGAATGTATACATTTATTTTGTTTAGGCATTTGTACACACAGACACACATGCACACACACACCCTCACACACACTCACATACAATCAGATATATACATAAATATCACTTCGAAACCAAGACATTATTAAACAGTGGAGTGAATATATTCGGTGTGAGTTTCTTTCAGGTTGCTCTGCCCTCTGTTCAATTTGTACACTGTGTACAGAGGGCAAAAATAAGGAAACCAATACTCATTTTATATAGACAATATTGAGATCACAATCCTGTTAACGTTGTATTCTCTATATTATCAAAGTTTGCGTGCTCTTTAAGTATGTTTATGTAACTTTTGTGTCCATATATATATATATATATATATACATGTATATATATTTCTTTTCAGTTTGTTGAAACCGAAGTACTTGTGACAGTCATTTTGGACACTTTCCCGGGACTGCGGAGATGGCGCGTAGTCGTGGTAGCGATGCTCTGCGCATTCGTTTACACAGCCAGCTTCGTCTTTATGACCAATGTAAGTTAAGCTCTTTCTTGCTAATATATGGGAAGTCTCTTCATAATCTAGTAATTCTCGGGAAATAAAGATGATGAAAGAAGTGTTGTGCAGATCAGATTCACCACTGTTGAGTCTGACTATACATGACAGTGCTCTCCTATTGTAAAAAACTCGATTATAACGATATTTCGTTACAACGAAGTTAAAAAAAAATGAGGTGATCAAATCATTATCTATTCTTATTTTCACGTTTAACTATTTGGCTATAACGGAACTTCGATTAAAACAAAAGAAAACCGAGGTTCCTTTTATGCCTTCGTTACGACAGGGAATCGCTTGTAACATCAGACCACGTGGTTTCATTTATACAGTGGACTGCCCTTATAACTAAGTCCTTGGCACCGGCAGTTTTCTTTTGTTATATCGAAATTTCTTTATAACCGAACAAATAAACAATAATAAATGTAGAGTGGATAATTTTTTCGGCCTCAATTTAAACTTCGTTGTAACAGGAATTTCGTTATAACCGTGTTCGGTATAACGGAGTGCACTCTAACTGACTTTATAGGCTTGCGACATGAATTTTTGGTTACATCGGCCTCGCGGCGTTTGTAGGTTTGTTTGTCATTTATAAGCGTTGCAATTTAAACAAAAGTGAGATATTGCTGAAATTTCCATAGTAGGCCTGTGGTAAAAGAAACAGGTCATTACTTTTCCGGGGTGATTCGGCTTATGTCTCAGAAAGAAGAAAAAACCAACAAACAGTGTTTTGTGAACGATGTGTACACTGCTCTATTTGGTTAAAAATACCATATGCCTTTTGTGACGGTTTTTACTCTTCGAGTGCTTCTAATTTTGTTGCAGATGTCATACTTTCTCCTTTCTGTCCGTCTATGATACATTCACCAGCTTCAGAAGTATGGTTTACATGCGCATGAGATACGTTATGAGATTAAAGATAAAGTTCTGTCTCTAACCTGATAGCAGACTGTATTAGTGATTTGTCATCACCTCGAACAATCGTTGATCTATAGAAACCTGATATCCACTACTTTCTGTAGGCTGGAATGCATTGGGTACATCTTTCCTACAGCTACAGCCGTGGCTGGGCCGGCATGATTTGGGGATTCTTTCTCCCGGTGAGCTTCGCTTGGGTGTACGGCTTCCAGCGGCTCAAGAACGACATCCGCAGCATGCTCGGTAACAAGATCGTGGACCACTGGGCTTTCAACACTTGGGAGGTCACATGGCGTGTTATTACGCCTATAATACAAATGGTGAGCCGGTCGTAAGAGACAAGGATAACTCACTTTAATCTTGCAACCAACAAGACTCGTGCGCGTGTCTTAACATCTGTGTCAAATGAGACAAAATGCTCATGTAAATAGTGCAAAATCCGACAAAAATCTAACCAGAAATAATAAGTTAACATGTTTTTGATACCTTGCATTGACTACGGAATGTTTGTCATATTTCTTTCTTTTTTTGGCAAGTCGTGGGCACACAGGATGTTTTCAGATAAATCTCGTCTTTTGTGTGTCTTTATTCCATTTCATTTCAGTTAATGATTCTTCTTGGTCAGGCTCGGCTTCGTGTCAAAATATTAGACTGTGTGTGTGTGTGTGTGTGTGTGCGTTTGGTTGTGTGTATAAAAGGGAGGGAAAGAGAGAGAGAGACAGAGAGACAGACAGAGACAGAGAGGGAGAGAGAGAGAGAGAGAGAGGATGAATATAGATGTACCATATGCATGACCGTGAAGTTTTCACCGGAAGGTAGCCATCGATGATTTTGTTGCATTTGTAGCAAATCTAATTTGATGGTTCTACATGACTGTTAGAAAAGAATATATTTATAATGTAAATTGCATTATTGAGTTAGAGAAGAATGCAGCATGCAGTAAATGTTTGAAAACTGAAACAATACGTTGTGATTCATTTCCGCAGTTGCGCTGTTGTGTTTGTTTGGAATTGTAGTGGCAGTATCAGTGTGTGGTTAATGGGCTTATTCTCAAACCAAAAACCCAAAGAGAAATGAGGATTGAGTGAAAGCAGAAATATTAGCAGAACACATTGGTCAAAGTTTGAGGAAAATCTGTCAGTCGATGTAAAAGTTAGGAATTTCTAAAATTTTGGTTTGGGAACCGCAGGATGAGGAGACTGTACTAGAGTTTGTGTCGTCCTGTGCAGACAACAATACTAAGAAAATATAAAGGGCATTCCAGACAAATTTTTTTTTTTTAATGAAAAGTACACATTCCGTCAACTCATACTGACATATGTTAAGGGTGGTAATTATTCCCGCTGCTTTCTGAAAGCGGTTAGTCAAGTCCTCTTTCATGTTGCTAGAAAAGTAAAATCATGTTTAATTTCCTTTAATTTTCCTTTATAATTGCTGTTCACACATGATGTCATAAACTTAAGTAGTCTTCGCGTCCAGCAGCAGCTGTTCCAACACAGAAATTTTAAAAAATCATAACTTTTGCTTCTAATTTCCGCTGTCCTCAAACTGTCACTGATGTGTTCTACTAATGTTGCTGCTTTCACTCATTCCACATTTCTCTTTGGGTTTTGGTTTCCTTTAAGTGTGGATGGTGTTGATGGGGGTGGTGATGATGGTGGAGGAGTGCGCGTTTATTCCTGTGATGAGTCTATCCGCGGCTGTATGAGGGGCTTGCAATTCTCTTAAGGCGATCACCAGAGAGAATTCCGCCCGTGGGTTGTAAAGGCGATACAGTGAGTTAGTCCATTGAGTAGAAGTATAGAATAATCACGTGACTCGAAGGGATAGAGTGATAAGAATTCTCTGTATTACTGGCGGCAGTTTAAAAGCCATCTTTTTCTTTGGTAAAGATAAACTTATTTGACAATATAATATCGGAATTGAAAGAAAACGAAGGAGGTGAAAATATCGGGGGAGGGCAAATAAACTCCCTCCCCCGCAGATTACGGCCGTGTAGGCCCTATTAAATATTATGTGTGTATATGTGCGTGTGAGAATTATGGTCTCTGCTTGAGTGTGTGTGTGTGTGTGTGTGTGTGTGTGTGTTAATTTTGCCCCGACATGTACATCATAATCATGTTCCCAATAGTGTCTCCAAAAATTAAAATCTGTTGTTTTTTTTATTCCCTTGTGTCTCTGAAAACAAAACAAAAAAATCAAGGGGACCCTGCTATACAGCATGTACGTAATGGCCAAATGGAGAAGCTCTGATTATTACGAATTCTTCCCTGTCTGGTGCCACGTGATTGGCTGGGTCTTCATCGCTAGCACGACTCTCGGCACCAAACTCGTCTGGATTTGCGATTTCTTGCGCGGGAAGGTTTGTAGCATGCGAGTACAGTGTAGTTTGGGGCTCGCAAACTTATAAAACTGACTTAAGTGGACTCCCGTTATAACGAAGTCCTCGGGACCGACAGTTTGCTCTCGTCATATCGAAATTTCGCTATTGGTGGGTGATGATACACAAAACTATTACTACTTCCTCCCATTCCACTGTGACCAGATATATCTCTTCACCTCCGGCCAGTCAATGACCCTTACCAATACTCTCCACCTCATCCAGGGCATGAGTCATCGACATTCATCATCTCTTGACAGGACCAGCGGAGCGTTTTCATATGTGTGTGTGTGTGTGGGGGGGGGGGGGGGACTTCCAGATTAAAAAAAAAAGAAAGTCGTCAGCATATCTTTCTCCTTCAACTTCCGGGTTTACATGAAGAGCCAAAGAAAGAAAGAAAGAAAGAAAAGAAGAAGAAGAAAAAAGTGTTGAGAGCAAAATATTATCTTACCGCGCTCACACTTCAAGGTCTCTACACATTTGTATCTATCATCTTCTCATACGTTGTACATCTAGCCCCATTTGATTCAAGACCAGGTTGAAACCCAAACATCCTGCCCTTCCCCCATTGATTACTTAGAAATGTTGTTAAATTCAAAACCAAGAATAATTCCTCCTTTATAAAAGCTAGTCCTGACCTTGTTTCTGTAACAACCAAAGTTTCGTCCAATCAAAAACATCTTTTTAACATGAAGACTCCACCCCATCCACCCATTTATAGTATATATTACAACCGTATCATTGAATATAAATGAAGAGAATTGTATATCATGCAGAGAAGATGACTTGTATGAATAAAAACATAGAGAAATTAACGTTGCGGCCTGCATTTTCATTTCTTTTGTAACGAGAATTTCTTTATAACCGTGCACTGTATATTGATTGTGCAATACCAGTCACTCAGAAATGTATTATTCAAAACGAAGCCACATCTCATAATAAGCATTGCTTGAATATTAAACGTTCCTCGATGTCATCGTCTGGTGTAGCTCTTTTTCGGAAAACTCGAGTTGATTCTGCATGTTCGATATAAATTGTTGTGATTTGAGTTTGCAGTAAGTAAGTGAGCTTAATCTTATTAGTCGAAGGAATATGTGATTATATGATTCATTTTGATTGACATCCACATTCATCTCCTTATATCGTCATGCCATCAGCGGATGTGCAGTGCTTCCAGGCCCATGGCCTTTTGGGGGCCAGCTCTGCCCGAGGACAGGGAGAAGGCCATGCGGGTTCACCACCAGTACGGCACAACCGGACCCTTGATGCTACAGCAAGTCGATGATGATCTGCAAACAGGTTTCAGGCTGCAGACTCCTGGACACAGCATCCAATCAGTTTAGATACAGAAACTATTGTATGTACAATGTATACAGGAAAAGGCAAAATCCCTTTTGTCATACTCTCTGATTACTATTACTAATAGGGAATCTTTCATTTCGTTATCTAGTCAGGGAGGTGAAGATAGTAGGTATGATTTTTTTTTTCAAACAGACGTGAAATTGAGAGAAAAAGAAAGGAAAAATTATTGAGTTGGTGGAAGCGAAGGGATTTATCTATGATGGGTAATATTAAATTACTTAAAACATATTAAGCATTGTTTAAACAGTTGTCGTTCCTCTCTTATCTGTACAGGGGAAAATGTCTTCAATCTTTATGAAAAGAAAGAGACCATTTTAAAAGGATCATTTTTATCAAAATTAAAAGGGGGGCTTAGAATGATGAATTTGGAGTTGATTTTCAAAGCTCAACGAGTTTAGTGGATAAAAAAAAAAAATGTTTGTTGAGAAAAGATCATGACCTGACAAAAAGTATTTTGACGTATTTCTAGGCTATTCGAGTGAAATGTAATATTTCATTGTAATTTCAAATGGAATTTCTTAAAAAGTTCCGAATTTTTCTAACGAGCTTTTACAAGCGTGGCAAGACTTGGGAAGTTTGCGAAATTTAGAAGACATGAACGTGAATCGAATAGCATTCATTAACGAATATGACGGTAGAATGATGTATAATGAAAACATCTACAGAGAAAAAAAGAATCAATTATGTCATTTTTTCGATGGAATAGGCATACGGCCGATTGCATTGCCTATTCAAAAAGGAGGGTTATGTATTGAGAAAATTGAATGCATCTGAAGGATGTGTGATGTAATTAAGTCTGTAAAGTGGAAGAATCTGTTCGTCGTGGGTATTTACCACGCCCTTCCAACTTAATGACCATTTGGCTAAAATTATTTCAAAAGTAGTAAGGATTTTTTATATACCTTCTAGAAAGATTTGTGAGCACTTTACAACTGATCTGCAATAGTTATATACGTTGGAAGTACGAGATGGACAGAATATTTTTTTTTCCTTTTTTCCCAATAGTAACCACAATCTATATTTTTTTCCTCCGACCCAGAGAAACAATTCTTATAACAAAACCTAGGGAATTTCAGTTTAAACTTCTTCATAGGGCACTTACCAGAAAAGTTTATTGGTTGAAATTTGGGTTTATTGCGGATGATCATTGTTCCTTCTGCAATCAAAGTACTGAGATACATTGCATATTCACATTTATTTTGAGATCTTATCAAAGTGCAATTTTTTTTTTTGGCAAACCATTATTCACAAATTGAATTTAGAGCAATAGAGAAATAAGAGTTTAGGAAATCGTTTTACACAGGCATGTCGGGAAACTCGTTGAAAAAATAAAGAATAAAATACAATTATAGTGATCATTGAATATGTTTTTTATTTAGTGAGATTACACGAAGGTACCAACGTTTAATGATGTAATAAAGTATTTTACGGTGTGCACAGAAAAAAAAAAAGATTGCCATTAAAAGAGGAATAGTTGAAATACATTTGTTAAAGTGGGATATATGATACAAGCTGAGGATGGCATGTTTTAAGGTGAAGGGTATTTTCTTTTTAATGTTTAGCTGTCTTATTTTGCCGTATTTGAGAGTTAGTCATCGTCATGTTGTTGTTGTTGTTTTTTTCTTAATGGCTTTCCATAATTTCCAGTACTTCCATGTGCATATCACACATTGTACTGTAAGAGAAAAATGGCAATTTACACTTACGCCAGATTTATTCAAGTGTGAATAAAAATGAAAACACCTGAGCTGAAGATGTATATAAGATTTCAATATGAAGAATTTGTTCGCAAAAACCGATAAGTCCATATTTGCCAAATGGAGATATTTCCGATTAAAGGTCAGGAAAAAAAGAGAATAATAATTACATTTTTTGCTTCGTTTGACCATAACTTCAAAAATGTACCTTTATGTTTAGTGACCAATATATCATTTGAAAGGTATAATTTTGTACTTTATGACAGAGACCGTACTTCAAAATCTTCAAAAGTGGACTTATCGGTTTTTGCGTATGGTTTTGTTCGTCTTTGTACCATGGTTTGTTTTCTTTTTGTGAATGTGAATTTGTAGCACTGAATGAATTTCGAATATATCTTAAAAAGAACCTGCAATATCTTTCTTATGTAACTCATATGACCTGCAGTTATTATTGGATGTATTAGTCGTGTAATGAATAACTTGCAGAGCTGCACGTGCGCAAGTTATTTTTTTTTTCTGCCATAAGTGCAAAACATAGGGAAAAGTATTAGAGTCGTCTCGTTGTTTGTAGCGTGCCAACTAAATTTGCAACGAATCAAAAAAAAAAAGAGAAAGTCATCGCGTTTCACAGATCCCTTCTTTGTAATTGATAGTAACAGTAACACTGGTGTTCATGCGAAGTATTACATTTTTAACACGAACTACATTTCTGTGGGTTAACCATGCTGGAAAGAACAAAGTGTCCCACAGTGTGTGGTCACAATGCGTACACGGTCATAGCCGACCATGCGAAAACGACCGAATTCAACAGTGAGAAGATGATTTGGCACTGTTCTTTTTTCCACATACTATTTACATACTTGTAGCAATGTTCTGTTTCACATTTGAATTGATGATTCACGCTGTGAATTACAGTGTGTTTGGAATGTTAAAACACTAGAATTAAGTATGAAGAGATTCCGCACTATGCTCTCGTTGTGTTCACGCTGTATTTCACATTGTCATTCACAACTTGGGACACAGTGATCTTTCCGACAGGAAACAGGGTTCAAGAGTCAATGACGATATAGTCATAACTGTAAAGAAACTGTTGTCATGTAATGGCAAAACAAAAAATCCGCGGAATTGTATTGTATGCAAACTGTCAATCTTTCATAGATGTTCTGTTGTCACCAAAACTTTATAGGCCTATCCATTGTTCACGCGTATTAATGTAACATGCATGTAATATATTTCTGCGATGTATGATGCATAGATGCACTCTCACCAAATCAAAATGTATATATGTAATAAATGATTACAAAGTGGCACGACAATTGCTCCTGCGACGATTGCTCTGGTTTTATTTTATTCAAGGACTTAGGGCTAGATCTAGGGTTGTGATAGGGTTTTACATTAAGTTTGATGTGAGAATTATGATTGGGGTTAGGGTTATGTTTGTGGGAAACGTTTATATTTGTCTCAGCGTGCAGATATTTCATGGGAGCAAATGTCCCAGAGGCAATGACATGGAACCGATTATAAAGCTACACCGCACCCTGGGAAATGTTATTTGCTATACTTGAATTTTGTCGTCTAGTTGGAGCATTCGAAATACGTTGTGACCTCGACATCTCTTTGGGCATCTTTAACTCAAATTTCAAAGATGTCACCTTTTATTCGGGACAGAACAGAATGATTTTAACTTAATAATTATCAAACCCTTCTAGGAATACTTCTGTGGGACTTTTTTTTATACCTCGAGTCTCATGCCTGTGAAAAATGTGACAACCTAGCTACCATAAATGTGCGAGTATTCACTCTGCGTAGAATAACTCAACGTACAATTATATCACATATATATGTATTATATATATGAAGAGTTTGTTTGCAAAAACCGATAAGTCCATATTTGCCAAATGGAGATATTTGCGATTAAAAGTCAAGAAAAATAAAGAGAATAATGAGAAAATTTTTGCTTCTTTTGACCATAACTTCAAAAATGTACCTTTATATGTAGTGACCAATATATCATTTAAAAGGTGTTATTTTGTACTTTATGACAGAGACCGTACTTCAAAATCTTCAAAAATGGACTTATCGGTTTTTGCGAACAAACTCTTCATATGTATGTATGTATATATATATATATATATATATATGAAGGGTTTGTTTTCAAAAACCGATAAGTCCATTTTTAAAGATTTTGAAGTACGATCTCTGTCATAAAGTACAAAATAATACCTTTTAAATGATATATTGGTCACTACATATAAAGGTATATTCTTAAGTTATGGTCAAAAGAAGCAAAAAATTTCTTATTATTCTCTTTATTTTTCTTGACCTTTAATCGCAAATATCTCCATTTGGCAAATATGGACTTATCGGTTTTTGCAAACAAACTCTTCATATATATATGTATATATATATATATATATATTAGCATACATATAAGCCTAAAGATGATGAACAACATCTATATAGCGCAATCAGTAAAAAAAAAAGAAGAAATAACAAAAATACATTTAAAGGGACCCAGCTCCCAAAAATATGTCACACATTATTCACAAAGTTGCTGGGAAAGATATGTCTTTAGTTCAGATTTGAAAATATCAGCGTTGTTACCATTCAGAAGTTAGATGGGTAACAAGTAGAGAGTTCCAATAACGTGAATAATTGCCTATACAATCATGATAATAGGTCAGCAAACATCGACTTAATGGAGACTCTTGGCTGAATTTCTCTTTCTATTTCAGATCCGTAAAACTTACTCATGGAAAACGGGGGGGGGGGGGGAGAGCAGAGATCATCCCCTTAAAGTCATAGATTTCACAATTTCACTGCCAAAGTCTTGTCATTCTAGCCATACGTTCATCATTAACCGATCAGATACGGAAAACATGTTAACTCAAAATAGTAGCTCATAGATTTTGTGGATTTCCAGGAGGTAAAATCTACATGTATATTGGAAGAGATGACAAATGACCTCTGTTCCCATGTATGCTGACTTTATTACCTGGAGTTTACCGAAGGTGTATTTGTATAAAACCATCTGTGATTTCATTAACGCGATTCTCATCAATGTTTGCAAGTGCAATGTCCAACAGATATTGGCTAGGGCAGGGCAAGGTCCCAAGGTTACTAGCCTATGGATCCACTGGCTTCGATGTAGCTATTTCTGATAAAGATTTTTACAAGGCGTCACCGTATGTATGGCACCCATACCCATTACAGAATCATGAATCGCTCGATCATTTCAGTCCAAAGAATAAGTTCGCTGTCTATGAACTAATATCAATAATACCTGCATTGTGCCAGTTTACCACTTGCTTTGATGATATGATAAAGCCTTCGAAGAGACCTGGCTATTGAAATGTCAGACACAAAAGTGGGGAGTGGAATCACCATTGTTGTCGCTATTGTTCTTCTGTGTAACTGTGAAATCACCAAAACGCGCGCGTAATGTACATGTGAGATGCATGTAGGAACTCGTCTTTATTTCTCTCCGATGTTGACATCTTTAATTGGTGCGTCTCGACATCATGTGAAACTCTATAGAGCGGCGTCTTCTTTGTTAGTGGTGTATCAGTGCATTGCAGGCCTTATTGCAGGCTACTTCTAGAGTTTCTCCGTTTTGCTCTTGGAACCCTGTGCATGTATTTTTTTTTTTTTGCCTTCTCTTCTTTTTTTCTTCTTGGTACACCTGTTATTTTGTCTCAAACCTGAAGTTACGTGGACTAATTTCTGGATATTGATTAGATCGTGTATCTGACATACAGCTGAAATATTCTGTATTATAGTGATCACAACTCTTCAGCATTCTCAGCAACGACAGACTAAACCAAACATGGCGAATGAAGAAGCTGCGGTTCTTCCATTGCTATTCCAAGAAATAGATGACATGTTTGAGCATTTCGCTCAATGTAAAGATGTGGGAACAGAGGACTGCTTTCGTTATCTTCGAAATCTAGCACCCCTCACCATCACATGCCTCGAGTCGGATCTTTCATATGCCGTGACGAATTACCTGACGCAGAGTCGCGATTTCTGCGTCATTTTCAAGAAATGCTGGAATGCTCTAAAGAAAGTGGGATTCCGCACACAATCAGCCAGGGAAGAAGCTACGGGGCAGGAGAAGCTTGATGGTGCTAAAGGAAACAATGAAGGGAATAATGAGGAGAAAAGAGATGAGGAAAAGATTTGTAGAGGAACTGAAGATGGTGGAAAGACAGAAGAAGAGGGAGAAGCGAGAGGATGTGACGAAAGAGAAGAGGCGGATGGTATTAAAGAGAAAGTGAACCAAGGACTTGCGATGGGTGTGGTCAAACCTTCTAAATCAATGAATGCTGTTGGCCAACATTCTGGTGTCACGGCATCATCTAACTGGTCCTTGGAGGTCCTCTCTTTGTTGCTGACCTGCAGTGCGAACTTAACTGACAAGTCCGCGGACTTCTGCCGGCACTTCAGTGACAGTGGCTGTCTGAACTTACTCTTCTCGGTCTTGATACCGGATAACCTTGAAAACACTCTCATGTCAATGGTAATCACGATAATATACAGCTGCTGCTGGAGAGTTCCCGAGGTCCCTGCCTGCTGCATGGACATCATTGAGCCGCTTCAGACATTCACGGAGTCTCCCAACCTACAGATCCAAGCAGAGTCCTTTCTATCTCTCGCTTACTTGGTGAAGGAGTCCGAAACACACCGCATCGCCCTCAACCGATCCTGCGTCCAGTTCTTGCTGAAAGTCCTCGCCGACTGCCTGGACGATCTCGAGCATCGGTCTGACGGCTACTCGGTTCTCGAGATCACCAAAGGCATCAACCAACTGGCCATCAACGACAACAACAAGCGCGTGATCGTTGATCTCGGAGGTCAGGTGCTTCTGGAGCGACTCCTCGACGAAGAGAGTTCGTCTAAGGATGAGAAGATGTTCGCAGCGAGGGCGATCTGGCGACTGTCGTTTGATGAAGCCAACAGAGCCTCAATGACACGCACTCAAAATCTTTGTGACGGTAAGTGGTATCTCTCATCGTGTATTCCGTTCTGAGTCCAAAGTATAGGAATTAAACCTTCTTTCAGGACATGGGGTTAACATTTAAATGAAGCGTCAGGTGTCGCTGGAAGCATTTTAATGTACAGCTCTCTGAGTGTGTGCTACCACCTATCCACCTGTCCGTCCTATTCCGTCCTTCCGTCCGTCCGTCTGTCGTTAATCGATTTTATTGAGGTATCCAAATAAAACCACAGAGTTCCATGGCATTTGCCCCTGCGAAAATTGCTCCCGTGTAATATCTGCACACTAAGAGAAACACAAAACCTACCAGTGAACACACCCCTGTTCCTAACCCTAATCCTCTTTTCGAACTAAACCTAAAACCCTATCACAACCTTTACCCATACCCTAAATCATTGAATAAAAAAAAGATAGGACCAGTTGTTGCAGGAGCAAATGTTGTGTCACCGAAACCAGACTTGTGTCTAATTGAGTCGACAAAGATGTGCCTATCAACTTTTGGCTCACGCACTCGGGATCAAAGGTCATAAAACATAGGTCAAGGAGAAATTCTAAAATTTCCCTGATTCTCTCATAGAATGCCCAACCAAAGCTATGTTAGCAAAACTCAATGTATGCATGTTATCCACGTTAATACTCGCCTTGGAGTGTTTTTTTTTTTTGACACGGTATCAAAGGTAAAAGGTTAAAAGTCGACTAAAAAAACCACTAATGCTTAGCCTGGCAACGATTCTCGTGGGATTTCTTGGTCATAAAGCAAAAAGTCAATATTCAAAGGTCAAATAAAAATGCTAAAATTGCACTATTTGATCCTGAATTACATTTTCTCCAAACCTCGTAGATGACTCACTGAATACCCTTATACAAAGAAATTAAACTTTGTGTATACATGACTGTGTTACGGTACAATGGTTTTGCAGGGAGAGGTTTACCAAGTTCAAGTGGAGATGCTAAAATTCAACAATTTTCCTTAATTTAAAAAAGGCTCAAAGTATTATCATTAAAGGGGAAGGCTAGTAACTGATCAGTGGGAATCAGTGCGAATGCTGGGGGATGATTGTTCCAATTCTTGTGGGATTCATTTAAGAGTACATTATATATCTATTGTTGTGTGAAAATTATTTGCTTCAGAACGGTCTCATATCAAAGTAATGTGCAGCTTAATGACTCGTCACTGACCAGGCATGCTAACCTGGAAACATTAAACTGCACATTACTTGAATATGACACCATTCTGAACCAAATAATTTTTACACACAATAGATATATAATGTACTGTTCAATTTTGATTTGATTTGATTGATTGGTTTCTGTATCATCATTGTACATATACACATTCATGTACAAACATAAATATGATAATATATATAAGTATTTTCTTGTTCATTGCCTGTGTACAATGTACAGCAAAAGTACAACAAAACATACTACAATGAATAATACAGAGGGGCTACAGCATAAGCGTAGCTTGATTTGCGTGCAGCCCCCGTAGCATAACATAATATTATAATGTACATTGGAAGGAGAATAGGAGGGAGGGATGACTTGCATAGAGATAGGAAAGTTGAAAGGAGATGAATCCCATAAGGATTGGAACAATCATCTCCCAGCATTTCCACTGATTCCCACTGATCAGTTACTTGCCTTCCCCTTTAAGATTTGAGCATGCTAATATCCAATTCAAGTACAATTATAATGAATACCTAAATGTACAATTATTTTACTAATGAGAATTTCGAGAAAATAAAACACAAACAATGAGAGAACATCGTCATGTTCATCTGTTAGTAATAATTTATAAAATGAATGTTTTCCATACGACTTGAAATGTAAACAGTCATTTTAATGATACCGTTATTTGAATTACATTGCAACCAAGGATTTACAAAGACGCGACATTAAACCATGTGCTTGGGTCATGTTCTTATTTTCAGTATTTGAATATTACCTCATGGTAAATATTTCGAGAAAGTTGTGGACTATAATGTTCAATATTGCAAAATAAGCCATTTGTGTTAATTTCTTCATTTATACAATCATTTGCCAAGTAGTAAATGCTATTCGAAACACGATTTATTTGATGTAAGAAATAATATAACAGTTTTCCAGCAAAAGAAAGCAAAACCATTCGACTCGCTCGATTTTAATGATGCAAGCGAGCGTCAATTTTGGGGCAAGTAAGTTTTGTATAGTCATCCAATCGCTCTTATACTGACAAAAACATCAATCTGATAAGAGGGGCTATGCAACTTTACTATACAATATAATAATGTTAAAAGACATGTTGAAAGTCGGACTGAACTCTTGAATCGTTGTTTATTGGTACTTAAGTTTTACAGAAGACTAAGAAAGAGACCACCAACGACGCTTTGCAGCAGGCATGCGCAGGGGCGCTATTCGTCCTTAACAACATGGAGGCGAGTATCTCTGGAGATGCGCAGGAGCTTCAACCCGAGAAAGAAGAGGGCAAAATCGTGGATTTATCGCGAGAGGGCGGCCTCCATGTCATGATCAGTTACCAACGCGAAAGCCAGTCTGTCCTAGTGAAAGTAAAGGATTTCTTACAAAAAAGCGGCTACAGAGTGTGGATGGATATCGATTGCATGAGTGAGTTGGATAAATTATTGCGTAATTCAGAAATTGTTACAGAGCAAAACCAACATGTTGTGCCCTCTACTTGCTAATAATTGACAATAAAAACTCAAAAATTAAGATTTGCAAGAAAATGTTATAACTTCATGTAAGAGAAAAAAAAAATCTCAATCGGGAAAATTACCCTGAACTGCATAGAATTTAGCTATCATCATGACAGTTCAAAATACAATTCACAAAACTTAATCTTCATCTAAAGTAAGTTGTGATTTCTAACCTTAAAGTTATCAAAAGGTAATTTGCGGTTGCCAATGTGAGGTCTCGCCAATTTGGAGAATCCAGTGAATATTTGCGATTTTTTAAAGCTTTAGTTCTGCCATCGATAGAATAGAAGTCTACAACACTTTGTTTTGTCTAGTATTCAAAAGTTATATAGAAAGCATCTAAAACAAGAATGAACGTACAGTATAGATTATCAGTTTCATCTTTCTGGCGGAATGAAAGAGAACGTAAGTTTTTTTTCTTTCAGAAGGATTGCCTTTTTATGTCAATAATAAGTTGAGATAATCTGTACTTATCTTCATTTGGGGGGGGGGGGGGGGGGGTGGTGCGAGGGGATTCTCTTTTTACCCTGTTCTTCCACCTGTGACGTCACAAGATACAGCAACTTTTTCATACAGTGGAGGCTGCACCGATAGTTACGAAAATTCCTAACTTTTAATAGGATTGTCCAATTTTCCTCAACTCTTACTGATGCATTCTACCGAAATTACTGCATTCACTCAGTCCACGCAGGGAGGTGGGAATCTACGTATATATTTGGGGTTCATTCCTTTTTAAGACGTCATTAATCAATAATCATGATTGTAACAATAGAGGGCGACATACTGGATGCTATGGCGAAAGCGGTTCAACAATCTGCCGTCGTGCTGGTGGGTATGACCCGGAAGTACAAGGAAAGTCAACATTGCAGAACTGGTAAGTAAAAGTTTATACAAAAACACAAGCAATATATTGAAATGATTTTATCCTTTGATTGCTATCATAATGGCATCTACTTTTAAATTAAATTCCTTCGTAAACGTTCGAAATGTCACGGACGGAACGATAACTGTGTGTTGTCAAAGACTATGTTACCACTATTTAATATGAAAAACATAACGTTGTAAAACTAGGGATCCAGCTTTGCTCTTATGTGGAATAGCAGCAAAGCGAAACAATACTCTACTGAGAAACCATCACGATCGAAAATATGATATGAGATTGATGTATACCTACCAATTTTCAGGATTGAAAACAATATTACCAGTCTTTGTTAAAGTCGCGAAAAAGTGTTTGTGACTCACGTGTTACCAAAAGATCGCAGTATGACCAAGGAATAAGTGACTCGTAGAGCAGTGATAAAGGTAACCACATAACCTTGACCATTTTTGTTCGGTAGAAGCTACGTATGCTTACACGCTGAACAAGGACATCATACCACTGAAGTTACAGGACGGATTCTCCCCGGATGACTGGTTGGGGGCGCTGTGCGGCATGAAGAAGTACGTGTCGCTCTGTTCCGAGACAGGCTTTGACGAAGGTCTTCAGGAACTGGTCGCCGAGCTGGGACCGAGAGGAGAGCTCGGCCGGAGCTCGGAGGAGCTCGGGAATCGTGGAGAAGACGAAAGACTCGAGGCCCCTTCCATTCACTCGATGGTTTCCCGTGACTCTATTGAAGGTATTCATTAAGGTTTAATGACGACAAATCATTTGATTCAACCGTGATGAAATGAATCGTGAGGTTTCGTCGACACCAAAATAATACTTGCTGTAAGCATTCTGATGAAGACTATCATCCTATACACATGTTGATAAGAATTGCAGATGATTAACAAATTTCCCTACATCGATGCTTTGTCATAATACTGACTACTTGTGTCATGGCTACTACTAGAATACTGATACATCCAGTCCTTATATTTACATCGATGTAGGGCAATTTATCAATCAGTTGCAATAAAAACAACTCTCGACGGAAGAATTTAATGGATTTGTTGATTAAAATGTATCGTGAAAAGTAATAATTGAAATAGTTAGGCCTTAGTTATACCTAAGCCCATTGAAAATTTACATCCTGATATCTCATGCTGATAGCTGTAAGTCATGTTTTCAACGGTTTAATAAATTGCATAAAAATTCTTTCATCCTTGAAGGTAGACCTACTCTTCTTGTCTGGTTCATTTACTTTACAAATCTGCAATTATCACCAAATTATTCATTGTGTGAAATATTCATTTTCATTGTCACTGATGTCAAACAAATAAACGAATTGATTTTGGGAAAAATGTTCAAGTAGGTTAATTTCCTTGTTGTAAGCTGATGTTAGCAGAAAAAAATTCTCATGTTTCACTTTCAGCATCCTACCAACAAGTTACATCGTAGCAAACATTCCTTGAACTGACATACATCACGCAACAAAGCAACATTTTCACGTGACATCATTCATCCAAAGGAGTAGACCTGTTTTAGACTCCACTAATACGCAACATGCTCCTTCTGCATGTGATAAGTACAGGGTGTTAGAAATAGAATATTACCAAATCCTGAATAGTTTATCAGGAATATCGGGTAACTGAGGACACCTTTCACCTGTTCTTCCACCCCCTTTTTTGTCCTTAAAGCTACCGTCTCGTTGAATCTGGACTCTACCCCAGTGCTTCTGGACATTGTTGATGGGGCGTCCCCTCCGAGACAGGGCAGTGGGCACAGTCTGAGTTCGCGCAAACCCTCCCATCCCCAATCCGGGGTGAGTATGTGGAGCCGACAGGACACCGGAAGCTGGCTCACGTCGATAGGGATAGACGCCACCAACGATCGTATTCGGAAACTGGACGGAACGCGACTGGTCCAAATCTACGGCTTGCTGAACCGAGCACCCGAGTACTGCGTGACGTCACTGAATCGTGAACTGGGCATGAGCTTTTGGGACGTTTTGACCTTCGTTGATGGAGTGGAAAAGATGTTTGGAGAACCCTCTTATAATTAATTGGGAATGCTTTTGACAGATTACGCTTTTTCGGTTGCAGAAATGTCAGACTTAAACTGGAAGTAACAATTTTTAGCGATATATTATTAAGAAAGAGAGAGAGAGAGAGAGAGAGAGAGACGGAGAGAGAGCCAGGTGCTTGGATTCATAACTGTACTCACCGTCGGGAGGGGGAGAAGGGCAGTAAACTCTCCCCTCCCCCTTTGCTGTAGACTCTGGTATTAGGATTTTCATATAAATCAGCAGAAAATTAACACCATAGGATTTAGTGGGCCAACAGGAGTCTTGGTTAATTTCACTGAGTGAATATTATTTCAGGCACGGATTGTACTTGAATCAGTGTAAATTTTGTATGAAAAGCATGATATGACAAAATATGATTTTTGAAAAACATATTTTGTTGGAATCAGTATGAATTACAGCTGTAGAAACGTGTTCTTTTTTTTCAAATTCTCACAACGTTCTTTGGTAAAATAGATTTTTTTTATTAATACAAGTTCCAAATATGTAATGACAGGATGTTACGTGGGGTACCAGTAGGGTGTTACAAAGCATTAAGAGGGCTATATAAGATTAAAAATTGAGAGTGCATCTGGATTCACTAAACCGACATTATTCGAACATTTGAAATCATAAAATCGGATTTGCAAATTATGTGTTTTCACAGAATTCATTCTAGAACACACTCTTCTTGAACAGTGTGATTAGCGATGTAATAAGATACCCCTTATCATTTGTTTTAAACACTTAACACACAACCTTTCATATCTAATATCTTTTGGAAGATGATGTTATTGCTCTGAAAGTTGGTAGGCCTATTGGTCGTGAATGGAATGATATGCTTCTGTTATACAGCTTGTGTTGTTATTCAGCTTTCTAAATTAGGCATGAACAGAACGTGCTTCTCATCTGTGCAGAATTTGAGCTTAATTTGATAATCCTTTCATTCTGGTTGCCCTAGAATATTACATCATGTTTATTCAGCTGTCCCATTATTCATTGCACAGAGCATGTTTCTGAGATTAAGAACTTGAATAAACCATTTACTTTGTAGCCTCTTTCCCAAATTAAAAAAGAATTCCATCATAAATTAGAAAGGTTCATGAGTTATATACGTCGCTAATGAGAAGCATATATGTTTTATTTTTCATTTTAATAATGTATGTAAGCTGTCACTTTCATTAAATATTATGAATTCGACCCTGTATTGTAATTATCATGTATTTACTTATAATTCTACAAACGTTATCACATTTTCCCTCAAGCCTTTGGCTTTCTTAATCAACCCCCATTATTTTACACTGAACGTTTTTCTTGTTTTTTCTTATTATCATAACAAAGTGAATTTAATATGCTCCTTCAGAATATGCCTTTAAAGGGATTTTGCAAACAAAGCAAAAAGAAGTGGTTCTAACAAAGTAGGGACCCACCTTGGATAAGGAATACTCTGTTTTTGGATATCAACCCTTTCAAACTTTTTTTTTCATCAAGCAAACTTTTAATTCATATATATAATTCCTATATTCCTATTATCTTGCAAAAATAGTTAGAACCTGAGTCCCCCTCTGAACCAAAATTATACTATCCCGTTAAAGAAAATCCATGTCAGGCGACTTTTGGTGTTTTTGTACTAAATGCAAGGTCACATTAGCTACATGTTTAAATGATTAGCAACACATTTTAGAAGAATCGATGCGTGGCACATAATAGATACCACTATTTACAGCCATTCAAATGTCGCTGATTTTTTTTACTTTACCGACGTATCCATTACAAATTTGCCATTTAGTCCTCCCAAAGTTGGCACCAAAGTTGCATCGCTGAAATAGCCATTTAACCTTACGTGAATATTCAATTGCCTTAATCTACTTAGAATTTATTAAAGTAAGTTCCTCTGCAGTATATTGTTTGATTTTAAAATGGCAGATACGTAATTTCTAGAAAAATACAATTTGTGCAATACGTATAAGTTTTAGCTATGTGCACAAAGCAGTAATAACAGTTACAGTCACAGATTTAAAAGTTGGAACTAGGTCCAAGATGTTTTCGACATATCGGGGAACTCTCCCGGTGCACATTGCACGATCCCCCCCCCCCCCCCCCCCCCCGGAAAAATTCTACTTTGTGTTGGAGGTGAGGGACATAATATGAGTGCTGTTAATATTTGTGATTTGTAACCAATCATATCAGTTTACTGCTAAAAGTACATTGAGGATTTTACCGTTGCTATTCTAAAATTATCGTTAAAAAAACCCATAATTTTAGTAATTATTTTTATGCTGATGTTTTTGCCGAGCATCACTGTAGTCAGATTTTGAAACTATTGTAGGCCATATTTTTGTTTCTCCCGGAATCATATTTCGATTACATAGAAATGATTGTATTATGTCTGTACTCGGCCCGTTACTGTTTTCATTATACATTAATGATCTCGGTAAAGTAGTACAAAAATCTAGATTATCATTGTATGCTGATGATACTTATATATATATTACAGTTCCAAGAATGTACCTGAAATTAAGTCAAGTCTTGAAAGTGACTTACAAGCTGCATCGAAATGGCTTGCTTGCAATAAACTTAAGTTGAATTTAGCAAAATGTGAATTTTTACTAATTAGTACACGAAATCGCCTGAAGAAGGTAGATAAAACAATTACAATATCATTAGATGGTGATGTGATTAAGAGAGTAAAAACTACAAAATATCTCGGCATTGTTATCGATGAGTATTTGGAATGGGGAGCACATGTTAAACACATGAAGTCCAAGATTGTTAAATAAAGAGGATTCGACCGTGTATATCTCAGCATGAAGCGCTGATACTGTATAAAACTTTGATACAATGTCATTTGGATTATTGTGATGGAGTTTGGGGAAACACTGGAAAGGGGTACATTGAACAGTTAAACCTATTACAAAAACGAGCACTTAAGATAGTGCTTATGGTGAATAAAAGATACTCAACGGAGCAACTTTTCCACCAACTTATGATTAATAGAGTTACAGAGAGGATTAATCAAAGAATGTTATCTTTTATGCATAAAATCTTATACGGGGTGATCCCTGACTATATAAGTCGCAGATTTATTTTTTCAAAATCCTCACTATATTACACGTAAGTCAGAATACAGCATCTGTGTTCCTCGAGTCAAAACAAACTATGGGAAAAGACGATTAGGATACAGGGGGGCAGTGGCCTGGAATAATCTAACTACTTATCTCAAAAGTATAAGATTCATATCTATTTTTAAGAAAAAAAAATAAATTGTTTAGAATGGCATGACAGATAAGTCATATATATATATTTTTGAAGTATTGGATATAATTCCATATTGATATCTTAGTGGATTATTAGGTATAAATGGTAAATGTTTTGGATGTCTGGGGGGGGGGTATATATATCATTTGGGAGGGTAGGACGGTGATACCTAGTTTGTTATATTTATGTTCATTCTGTGATTATTGTGTAGATTTGTGTTATGAAAGTTATCATGTTAAACCTTACTTTTGTGGATGTAGTGCAACACATTTCGATGTTTTTGTTTGTTTTTACTTAAATCATTTCTTATCATGTTAATGTGATTTTTGTACACAGATTCACGGCCCCATTGAAAAACAGCATATTTGCTGATTGGGCTTTTTATCCGTGGTAACATAAAATGAATGAAATGAAATGAAATGTGTATGTGTGTGAGTGTGTGTTTATGTGTGTTTGTGTGTGTGTGTGTGTGTGTGTGTGTGTGTGTGTGTGTGTGTGTAATACACAAAATGCGCCCTTTGTTTATATTCTGTAATAGCTCCTTAATGAGACCAATGTGTGTATTAATTTTCGGATTATTGTACAATTTGTCTACCCGTGATTAAGGCAATTTGGTGAAATTGTTGATCTAAATCTATCCTTTGTGAATGTTAATTGACTGCCACATTCTATCAACTATGTCTCCAAATATATTGTCTGATCCTTTGTGTGTACATTTAGTAGCTCTAAACAAGTCTCGTGGCACACTCGTATTTTAGATATCAATCATGACAACTGAAATAAGTTCACTATGAAATGAATCCACTTAGTGAAAATGCTGGCTCGCACAATCGAGAAGGCTTTGGCTAAAATCTTCAGTACAAAAAAAAGGCATGCCCTTGCTCTAATTGAACTGAAGAAATGTAATTTTACAGTTTTCGTTAGAAATTATAAACAAAGTTTTACTGCATAAAAATCATACCAATCATAATGACTATTTTTTGTATGTGTCTGTGTACGTGTGTGTAGAAGGGGAGAAGGGCGAATTCTTTAAGCTGACAGTGCTCCCCAACTATGACAACCGAGATAGAGAGAGAAAGGGGGGGGGGGGGGGTAATGATAATGAAAAAAATGATATGCTATTTTGGGAGCGAGAATAAGGAAGTTGACAACCGAGTATGCTGTATGATCATTGGAATGCATGATATTATTGTTATTTAAAAGCCTCGACCTAACCCCAGAATCACTGCATTCACCTGCACATACTTTACCCTGTGTGTGCATAACCTAGCGTGCGATACTCATCGAGACGCTGAACAACACACATTAGAAGTGTGACAAAGAATGTCAATGGCATCTGTACCGTTTTCTTTAAAAGACTTGACGTGCATTGAAAAAAAAAATGTGCGCTTGTATCAGGTGCAGTGTTAGTCTGGACAACAAAGTCACTGGTGTGTTGAATAAGCCACATAAATCAGCGCGATAGAGACTTAACAAACCAGTAGACGGGTATGTTATTGAGGGGTGGAGTATCACAGTTTATTTTTTGTTTACTCCACTTACCAAAAATCACTTTTGTCTCAAAGTGTGTAGGACTAATATTACATGGGGTACATACTCGAATATCCTCTTTTTTTTTAGAACTGCGCTGACTGTTGTCGTTTCACATGCTTTACGGACATTACAATCGTGTTCTCGCTATTCCTATGAATGTTATCCGACCTCAACTGGAAAGAAAATAGAAAACACGCCCTCGTTCTGCTATCAGTGATCGCTTCTGGTTACACCGCTGAAAAGAGTAAGTGTGGCTCGACTTTTAAAAATCAGTTTTTATTTCGTTTTACGTAGCGATCATAAATTATGCATGTCTATACTTTTATTATCATTATTATTATTATTATTATTAGTAGTAGTAGTAGTAGTAGTATCATTATATATATAATGTAATATTATATATACATATATATATATATATATATATATGGGTGAGAATTTTGAACGATGTACAATTGCCAATTTTCGTACCTTATGACATTCTTTCCCTTAGAACACGCCAGGATGATCTAAGAAACCAGATTTTTTCATGTCATCTCAAAGATTGGTAAATTTCCTTTCAGGAAATATATGGTTTGGTTGACTTTTGCCTGATATTTTTCATTTCACAAGGACTTAAAGCGTAAAAATACGGTAAAAACGCTATTTTCACAATAATTTTTGTTTTTCAAACCAATGATGTGCATTTTTAATGGTACGTGGCAGCTAATATCTGACCATGTTCTGGATCTGACATATCATGGGTATGTACCACAAAATTATTAGAACTTTATGAGCACGCATAAAATGACAGAGAACAATTAAAATATCAAAGTCCTAAACAGACGAACGTCCGTGATGCTTTTATTTCTATCGTTGCTGCAAATTCTACTTTGTTGTCCCAACTGTAACGTATACGAAAATTTGGTGTTCCACCTAATGAACATATCCTGCAAAAATTGTACGTCTGCTGGCTGTACATGGGACGTAATATTCTTTTATGCAAAATTATACTCAGTTTTCGTCACGGACGTGCCTCCGCTATTTTCTAATAAAGATCGTAGCCCATGAAACATTATTGGCGATATTGTTCTGAGTCGTAATCAACTAAGATCTAGCAACACGATAATATGTTTGTTTTGAGTTTCTGTCCATCCTTTGTCAAATAGGAACCGAAATTATATTTTTAGACGAACCTCCAAGAAAAAAAGAACGTCCGTGATGATTAAAACGTTTTCGAGTGGGACACCATCTTGCTTTGATGGCGATGGTGCATTTTACCTTTGGCTCTCTAGCCGAGGAGCTGCATGCCATTTTTGGAGCGGACTGAGGTTCGTCCGCAGTTTTTGGACCATGCAATTCACCAAAAACCAAGCAAATAATTAATATTTTCTCTGAAAATTCACCTCCTGATCCCCCTCTGAACAATACATATGTTGTAAGGATGTCAAATTTCTTATAATTTGCATTGACAATACATTTTCAAATTTTTGAAAAAGTTAGGAAGGCTAGGTACTCTCTGCCGATTAGTTATCCGTCCTGGAACATGACCCTAGTGGTAGAACGAACGTCCGTGATAATTCCACAGAACGTCCGTGACGTATGCAATCCCTCCGATAGGGATAACTTGTCCCGAAAGTGTCTTGTATTCTTTAAAACTTTTGGCTCGAATAGCGACAAATAAAGTTTTACAAAGTAGAAAATGAGTTTAGAGCAGTAGTTTCAGAATTTTTAAGGCGTTATGTGATAATGATGAACAAACAATTGAAAATTTACTCACAATTTTACGCTTGTTTTCCCTCTAATTATACAAAAAACAGCTAAACACTTAAAACAAAGTTATAGGAAAATGGAATTTTGCGTAATCTGTAATTTCTGTGCACTTAAATTTCTTTCTAATGAGGTTCTGGAGACAATTTGTACTGTTACAGGTTCTGAAAGTTTCGCTCACGGACGTTCTGTCCGAGAAAGGAAATTTCTGACAATTGCAAATATATCACTGCACATAAGATTAATGTTAGTTGAAAATATTACCAAATCACCGAGCCGCTCATACCCGAAAGTGAATAGCGTTCAGCACTCAATTTACCTGTAATAACAAACGGAAAACGTTTTTTTCACGGATGTTCGTTGGTTGAATAAGTCAGTGGATTACATAGTAGGAGAAAGAGGATCAGTGCCACTTTTTAGTGACAGGTGCTCTAAGTGTTTATCTTTTGAGTATGGTAGCTGCCGTCTCAAACAGAACACATCCAGTTTTGGTCTCCATAACGGACGTTCGCTGTAATTGTCATGATATTAAATGCCTTAATTCATTCTTATTTTTCTCTTCATGACGATTTTTCTCTCATTCCCTCAATAGCCTGAACATGCTGCGACCAAACAGAAAACAAAAACAAAACAAAACAAACCAAAACAAATCCGAAAAGTGCTACGCAATCACACTCAGGATAATGACGGAAGAAGTCTGTAATGAGCATGTGTTGAATAAGAAACGGAAAAGTTTCAAAAGGACGTGGAAGCAGTTGAATGAAAATGACTGAGAAACAGAGAAGGGATCGAGCTGCAACACACAGAGAAAAGAATTGCCAGTGCACTCCCGTTATTCCAAATTCCTCTAGAGAAGTTTTTGTTTGTTTGTTTATGTTTTTTATTCATCGAAATGCCGTCACAAGCGAACAAAAATCATGCAATATACAATTATTGTCTGATGAAAACACACAAATCCTCCGCTTATCATCACATTGTGTTGTTTTATACTCATCAATGAAAAGCAATATTCATTTGTAATTTTTCCAAGATTTGTTTTTTCATTTTACATTTAAGAGACAGAGAGATCGTCAATTTGTTTGTGCTTTTGTGCTTACTTTGAAAACACATGTTAAAAAAAGTAATGATTAAGAATAGGTTTAAGGTTGCACTTTGATACGTTCGCTCTTCCAAAGATTCGTTACTTCGATGTCCAAAGGTTTGTTATTCCAAAATGGAAAAAAAAATTGTAGTTAATTCAGGAGGTTTGTTATTAGAAATGTTCTTCGAAAAATAGATATTAAGGATCATTATTTTTAGGTCCGTTCTTCTAAAAAAGGAATGGGCCTGATATTCGTTTAGGTGAAAACGGTTATTATGAGGTTTTGAAATTGGAGGATTTTAGTTGTTAACTTGTTTCTCCACATTTGGATAAGCGAACATAATTTTTTATGTTCCAATTAATAAGCCTTTCGGTTAACCTTCGGAGATTCCTATCATTTACCGAATAAAAAAGCTTCATGATTATATGAACTCTGTCAATTTTCGTATTGACAAACTGTATGAATAACGAGCCTCCGAAATGACGCGCTACAAAAGGTTTGTTATAACAAACCATATTGTATAATATCGAAGACACAAACATCCATCCAAGTTATATGGACTTATTGTGTCTTGTTATGACGAAACTTCGCAGTATCGAACCTATTATCATTTCTGACTAATATAATAACACAAATTCTCCTCGGTAACAGTGTGTAACACAAGGAGCAAACACAGAGGGATTTCTTCCTAACGTATTCGTTTGCCCTCCCCAGCTAAACATCGTATTTCTATAACGGAGCACATTTCTGTTATTTTTCTATATTAATTCTTTGTCATAATTTTAGCTGTGATCATGTTCGTTATATAAAAAGCAAATTTTGCATTGTAGACTTTATATAACAAGTTTAGGACCTGAATATTTACTTCATGATAACGAAATTTTGATAAATATATTCGTTCTCAAGGATGGATTACGTCACTGAGATTACACGTACGTTTGTACGTTTATTTACGAGAGATGGAAAAATTGTTTTCTTTGATTCCTCAGTATAAGAAGATAAACAAGCTTATATAATTGAGAATTAGTAATATCTATTCAGGATTTTGCAGAGGAGTTTGTTCTCGACATGAAATTGCTGTTTGTTGTGAGTAGAATGCGTTTCCAACTCAAGAGAGCTGCATTGTTCAATATCTTGTTTGTTCCGAACGTCCGTGAGCTACATGCGAACCTCCGTGATGAAAACTATGCTATGTTTGTTGGGTTATAGAGACTGCCCAGATGAGATACATCTTAAAAAGGTATATTATTATTTGGGAGTGAGGATTAAAGTATGGGATAGTGAAATAAGAGGTGAAAATATTGAGTTTCTGTAAAATGCGCGTAAAGTTAAGAAAGTGTTTAGCGGAAGAGCAATATTTCCACAGAAATGACGAATTTAGTTAAATAATCAGTTGTCTACCATTACGTACAGGTTAAGAGTACAAGCTTAATATTCTGCAATCACGTACACATGTCCCTTAAGATATTTCGTTAGGATTTTGAACCGAATCAAATCTTTGGAAACTATGGTAAATGGTATTCAAATGTATGTGCAGTACTATTCCTCACGGACGTTCGCTGCTCTGGACATGGTAAACTTCAGCGGTGAATAAAAACTTGTTCCTCTGGGAAAATCCTAGTATAATTGGGTTCACATTAAAGCTTGAGTTATACTCTTTCAGGTAAGATGAATGATTTGGAGAATTTCCTACTTTTGAAATTTTGCCTTGTTTTGGCTCAATTGTACATCGTTCAAAATTCTGACCCATATATATATATCAATAATAAAGTCACAACAGAGGAATGCAGGGAATGCATTAATAGCCAATCTTGATTTAATGAATAATCCGAATTTTCGAGGAACCTTCCTCTTCTTCAGGGATGACAGTGCGAATATTCACAATGATTATTAAGAGTAATAATCATTGTGAATATTCGCACTGATTGGCTCTTAATGCATTCCCTGTGGTAAAATGGACAGAATTTCTTTTTATCTCCCTTTTTAATCAAGGATTTTTTGAAATCATGAGACAAATTTAGGGACCAAATGTTATTTTTTTAGATTTGGAATAACATTTACAATTTCTATCATCTTTGTTGCCATTACTTCTTCTCTTATGTCTTTTGAATATGGATTTGAAAGAAAATTCTTCATTTTCCTCCATTACTTTTTGTCTTTCTTTATCTTTGGAAGGTTACAGAGGCATTATAGAGATCACAGTATGATTTTTGCAAATTGATTTGCATTTCTTTGCATTTCTCATTATGTTGAATCTGTCTTTTGTTTCAATCTTAAATGGAAGAACACATAGGCTTGAATAACAACTAGTCCATTTTTAACATTTTTACTTTTGTGCCATGGGAGAGAAATACGAATGTGTTCACTCATGCGTAAAGCTTCCCCTTTTGTTGACCTACTAGGTTGATATTAAATTAAGTTACCTTTAACATGGCCCATAAATCATTACTATTAGCCACATAATCTAAGAGAAATGTGAATTTGAAAAAGTGTTTACTTTCTTTTTTGTGCTGCGTGTATATATATATATATATATATATATATATAATTACATATACATATAAATATATATATATATATATATATATATATATATATATATGATTATGTATAATATGAACATCAAAAGTGATATCTTGAACATTTTTTTTTGATCACTACTCCCAAAGAAAGGCAGTACCTTTAATGAAATAATACACTTTGTCTTAATAAAAAAAAAGCCCTTAGGAATGAAAAGAACATCACCATCAGCTCCAAGATCAGACTGATGTTCCCTGCTGTCATTCCGATATTACATATACATGAAACGCAGTTCTTGACATCAGAAATTAAAAAAGATAAATAGACAAGAGATGAGATGCCATTAATTCTATAAGGTCGGATTTGTAAGCTTAGGTCTACGCTAAAATATAGCCAACAGCCACCGCATTTTGTGAAAAGATATGTTCTGATGGCCGCGAAAGTTTGGGACTGTCTAAATTGGTTTTATATGATTATCTCTGAAAGAACTGAGAATAACTCGCGCCTCTGTACTTCATACTGGGTACATTTTTAGCAGATGCCGCGAAAGGGGCTGCCGGACAATTCTCACTCCAGAATGCAGTCTATTTTGCAGCCAAATTAGGCCAACTCTTTTTGTCTATGCATTATCGAAATTTTCAGTTGCAATAAGACATTTCAATAATAGAAGTAAGTATAACTCTTATTATATAACCAATACATTAATGAATACATAGTGCCATGGTGGAAATGATATCTATGCCTATATATGCTTATGCACTTGACTTATAGTGGTATTAATTTGGATTTGAATCTTTGTTATCATACCTACCAAGTACACAATGGAATGCTGCATCCACTTAATTCCCTGTTTATTTTTTCTTTTAACGTAAGGAAATCCCTTTAAAGCTACTGACAGACAGTCAATAGGAAGCATTCATACTCACTACTGGTGATAATAATTGAGAAATACTGAAAAGAAAAAACAAACAAACGAACTATTGACTGTAAAAGGCATAGTGTAAAAGAAAATACTGTAAGATTACAGGAAATATGGCAGCAAAAGTAACCTGTATGTAACCTATATGTAAAACGTTTCACATACGTTGCAATTATGATTTATATAGAAAAACACTAATGTGATGTTTTGTTATGCAATAGGGCCAATGTACGGGGTGGAATTTGGCACATTGATAAGTTATGAGAGTAGGTCATACAGGCAAAATGTGGGATGAATATAGCCTAAATCTAATCCTATCCTAACCTGTTCCTAATGTCCTACCACCTCTACCTATACAAGGCCAAGTTTCACAAAACTGTTCGTAATGTTACGCACAATTTTACCAACGACTTGAATATGGCAAGCCAAGTGGGTTTCCTAATCATTGTTAATTTCAATAGCTAAAGTTGAAATGTGCAGATGATAATGATTATTTTTACCGTCGTGTTAACACACGTGTTTGTTTGTTTGTTTTGTTTTGTTTTGTTTTTGAAAGTGGATCTTTGCCAAAACGTTGATGAAATATTGGCATACAGTCGTACTTTCTTAACAGGTAAGGAGGAAAATGGGCACACACACACCATGGCACTTCTTATTCCCGTCGTTCGTAAAATCATGCGAAATTTTAAGGACAACTTTATGCAACAATGCCCCGCATCCTATTCCTAGTTGATGTTGTAATGTGTGAAGACATGGTTACTAAAAATAGATCACACATACCTTAATTAGGCATATTAAACTATGAGAAAATACCTCTTCATAACACAATTTGAAATTTATTGTAAATAATTGAGCAATAATCTAATAATTTTAAAGACAGTTAAAGGGGCACTCCAGACGATTTTCATATTTTTACATGATGTAGTATATTAAATACACAGCTCCATGTATAGATTTGTGCAATTCATTGTGGTCCTTGAGCAGAGAAACAATACTCTGAAAAATCTTAAACAAATTACACTGCAGTGTTAATGACATGGAGCCTCATATTTCAGAAATGTAGCACTGTAATCCCATTACAATACCACATGCTTAACAAGTTATGTGTGTAGACTGTATGCATGCCATATTCCTTTGTTCTGCTTCCTTGAACCCAAACTCATGCAATCTTATGGTGAGGCTGCATGTCATCATCCTTTTTCATTGCAATTTGTTGTAAAATTTCAAAAACATTCTTATTCTTCAACCTTATCACTATAAATTATGAAACTCTGTACTCGGTATAACTAATTCATAATCGTTCAAATGTAAAAGTCTGAAAATCATCCAGAGGTCTCCTTTTGACGTTTGAAACCGGAATGAATACTTTAGATTTCAATGTCTTTTATCTGTTATCACTCGCTAGATGCGGGCCCTGTCTGTGCTCATGTGAAACCCAAGTGGTTAGCCCATGTGAATCCCATGTCAGTTTTTCCATCTCTGCCTTTGGCTGGTCCACAAGGGCCCCTTGAAGGATGACCCTCGAGTATGTCCAAGTTCAATAGGCGGCACATTATTTCACCCATAATATTTACCCATGTGGGCCCAACTTTGGTTTGTTGGCTGGGAAACCACTTTAAATCATGACTTAAGGGTGGGATTTCACGGAGCACGCGAACGATTTGCGAATGACGCGAATGGCAAAATCCAGCATTCGCATTTTAGTCTGCAAAAGATCGCCAAACAAACGTGAGGGTTCGGAAGCGTCGTTAATTGTTCGCGAATGTCGTTTTTACTTCGGCGAGAATTTCAAAAAAGTTTGCAATTTTTCGCGAACCTTTTCCGCACACTTAGTCGGGATTTGCTCGTGAATTGTTCTCGAAAGTGTCTTTAAAGCTTCGTCATATGCGCAAGACCTTCGCAAGACACGCGCGATGTTCGCAAAATGTTCGTGAAACCCCAAACAGACTCCGAAACTTCTGAGAATGTCTCGCGTATGTTACGCGAAATCTGCGAAGTTTTTCCGATCATTTTACGACGTAATCGCAAACTGTTCGCGTACCTTTTGAGACATTCTCGCGAACGTTTAGCGCACGTTTTGGGGGATGTATGCCCTGTACGTTTTCTGCAAATAGAAATCGTAGCATACATCTAAACATCAAACAATTATTAACAACTATAGTAACAAAAGAAATTATAGACTAGCAAAGAGAAAGAATATTTGATATACAAAAAAAATCGCAGAATATACTTAAAATCAATCTTAAGTATGTAAATTTCATTTGAACTATAGAGATTATGTGTTGGAGGAACTGCAAAAAAAAAAAAAAATCAAATGCTTTACCAGTGGAGATACGTCCTAGGGAAAAAAAAAAATGTAGGCAAACACACGATAGAGAAATGAGAGAAAACGAAACGAGAAATAGAGAAAAGAAAAAAAAATCAACTTAAGAAAGCTGATTTGAGTTGATCTTTTTTTATTGCTTCCACCTCTCCTTGCTACATTTTCTCCCATGATTATTGAAAATTTTTCGTTGTTCGCATTTCCGTCGCGTGTTCTTCGTGTACGTAACATGCTGTACTTTAGCAATGATACACACGACAATCGCACATACGTCGTGGGAACTTCGCACAAATTGCGCAAGAATAGTTTTCGGCTTCATTGTCGGAACACATTCGGAGAAAAACTTTTCCGAATGTTGGATTTTGTCATTCGCGTCCTTCGCAAATCGTTCGCGTGCTCCGTGAAATTCACGGAGCACGCGAACGATTTGCGAAGGACGCGAATGACAAAATCCAACATTCGGAAAAGTTTTTTCTCCGAATGTTTTCCGACAATGAAGCCGAAAACTATTCTTGCGCAATTTGTGCGAAGTTCCCACGACGTATGTGCGATTGTCGTGTGTATCATTGCTAAAGTACAGCATGTTACGTACACGAAGAACACGCGACGCAAATGCGAACAACGAAACATTTTCAATAATCATGGGAGAAAATGTAGCAAGGAGAGGTGGAAGCAAGAAGACAATCAACTCAAAAAGCTTTCTTGAGTTGATTTTTTTTTCTTTCCTGTATTTCTCCTTTCTTTTTCTCTCATTTCTCTATCGTGTGTTTGCCTACATTTTTTCCCCCTAGGACGTATCTCCACTAGTAAAGCATTTGTTCCTTTTTTTTTTTTTTTTGCAGTTCCTCCAACACATAATCTCTATAGTTCAAATGAAATTTACATACTTAAAGGGAAGGTAAACCCAAAGAACAATGTGGAGTGAGTGAAAGCAGCAACATTAGTAGAACACATCAGTGAAAGTTTGAGGAAAATCGGACAATCGATGCAAAAGTTATGAATTTTTAAAGTTTTGGTGTTGGAACCGCTGGATGAGGAGACTACTAGAGGATATGACGTATGAGTGGACAACAATACAAAGAAAATATAAAGGAAATTCAACAAAAATTCACTTTTCTAGAATTATGAAAGAGCAATGGACCAACCGCTTTCAGAAAGCAGGAAGAATAATTGCTACCCTTACTCTCTAAAAAAAATCGAGTGAAAATTTTCACTCTAAAAAGAGTGAATACAAAAAAAGAGTGAATTTCGAGTGAAATTGGAGTGAATTTTGAGTGAAAATGCTCATTTTCACTCATTTTGGAGTGACGTCAGGGATCACTCGAAGATTTTGGAGTGATCCCTGACGTCACTCCAAAATGAGTGAAAATGAGCATATTCACTCAAAATTCACTCCAATTTCACTCGAAATTCACTCCTTTTTGTATTCACTCTTTTTAGAGTGAAAATTTTCACTCGATTTTTTTTAGAGAGTAACATATGTCAATATCAAGTTGATGGAATTTGTAATTTTCATGAAAAATGGATTTTTGCAGAAATTTCTTTATATTTTCTTGGTATTGTTGTCCACTCATACGTCATAACCTCTAGTAGTCTCCTCATCCAGCAGTTCCAACATAAAAACTTTAAAAATTCATAACTTTTGCATCGATTGTCCGATTTTCCTCAAACTTTCACTGATGCGTTCTACTAATGCTGCTGCTTTCACTCAATCCACATTGCTCTTGGGGTTTACCTTCCCTTTAAGATTGATTTTAAGTGTATTCTGCGATTTTTTTTTTTTGTATATCAAATATTCTTTCTCTTTGCTAGTCTTTAATTTCTTTCGTTACTATAGTTGTTAATATTTAATTGTTTGATGTTTAGATGTATACTACGATTTTTATTTGTAGAAAACGTACAGGGCATACATCCCTCAAACGTGCGCTAAACGTTCGCGAGAATGTCTCAAAAGGTACGCGAACAGTTCGCGATTACGTCGTAAAATGATCGGAAAAACTTCGCAGATTTCGCGTAACATACGCGAGACATTCTCCGAAGTTTCGGAGTCTGTTTGGGGTTTCACGAACATTTTGCGAACATCGCGCGTGTCTTGCGAAGGTCTTGCGCATATGACGAAGCTTTAAAGACACTTTCGAGAACAATTCACGAGCAAATCCCGACTAAGTGTGCGGAAAAGGTTCGCAAAAAATTTCAAACTTTTTTGAAATTATCGCCGAAGTAAAAACGACATTCGCGAACAATTGACGACGCTTCCGAACCCTCACGTTTGTTTGGCGATCTTTTGCAGACTAAAATGCGAATGCTGGATTTTGCCATTCGCGTCATTCGCAAATCGTTCGCGTGCTCCGTGAAATCCCACCCTTAGGAGGTTGAATTGAAGAATCACTCGAATAAGAAGGAGAAGAACAAAAAATAATGCAAACATTTTTATTGGAGGTATACAGTGAACTCTTTTTTTCTTCTTGTCTTTTTTCTTCTATCTCTCACTCCCACCTCCTTTTTTTTTTCTTTCTCATTGACATTCACTGGAGCTGCAAAGTCATGTCCTTAATGGCACACAAATAATCAACTCACTACCACCAAAGTCTTGAACCGCAATATATTAGAAGTCATTTATTAGGCTTTAATAGAGTTCGTTTAAAACCTGTGTGAAACATTATACATGATTATTAATGGTATAAAATGCGTCCAAATCAGTCACATATGCTTTGCATCATTTCCATCAAATTCAATTAAGACAGCAACTCTGGAATCCGGAATAATGTTAAAATGCTAGTTATTAATCATATCCAATGATACGCATGAAATTTCTTTTTAATCAAAAATTGACAAAAGAAACGGAGTTGGTAAAAACGAAACAAAACATGAGTTTCTGCATTAGAATTAAGTCACGTCGAAGTAAAACTACCTAATGCCATTAAATTTCAGAAATCTTTTTTTTTTAATACAAAGCTCTGTTAACATACAGTAAGTTAAACAATCTAAACTCTAAAATTACATCGAAACTGTATAGAATGATTTTTTTTTTTTAGTCACATTTTTTTCCAATGTTACTAAGCTTATCAAATACAACTGAAGTATTTTCCGGGGTAAGTGTGAAAACACATCAGAATATTTCTGTATTTAGTCAATTCAAACAGAACAAATCTGTGCCCCCTTTTACATTTTTTTTTTTTTTTTATTGAGCGATAAACGGAATTCTGTGAAAAATGTGCTAATTCAGTGGGAAATAATCTACATAAAATGTACTTTTTTTGTTCAATTACATGTAAAACGGCATAATGATAAACGAAATTTTGCTAAAATAATACAAATTTCTACATTAAATTGAGTCACGTCTATGTAATTCTACATCATATCATTTGATTGAATTTCGTTTTTGCAATACAAAAGTCTGTAAAATTACACCAAGTTAAAGGATTTAAACTGTAAAAACACCAAAAAAAATGAGTAAAATTATCCTATTTTGCCTTAAAATCACACGTTTCTGATGGCGTAGCTCAGTTTCATAACGAAAAATTTAATATCAAAATTAATGTTAGAAACCGCATTAGAATTGATGCGTTGCTGCAAATCTGTATTATTTTGTGTGTACAAATACAGTACAGATATTTTGGTTCGTTTGTTTACAGTGTAGCGCTATTAAAGGCAGCGGGAATTTCCACGTGAACTTTGCAACCAGGAGGTCATGCATGAACAATTGGTGGGAACGGTATTACAATCCCGTATTATTGGAATAATCATGAACAAACGCGTTTTTGAAGAGACATATAAAGTGCATTGTCGAATGTTGTTATACCAATCTAGGCTATCCTACCCTTGTTTAGCTGACGGACGGATGCAAGCATGCATATTATACATTTGGAAGTGGTAGGCTAGTTCGGTAGTGGGAGTATCAATTCGGAGTGTAAGCTAAAGGAGGAAGTGGTAGTGTACAGACTAGAATGGCTGTATAACTTAAAAGGAAGTCTTCCCCAACAAGGGAAAATACTTGAGATGTTGCCTTGGTGGTATTACATCATACTGAAAAGTTTTATTTTAGAGGAAAATTTGGAAGTCTAGAGGCAATTATTTGTTGCTCCTGTTCTTGTTTTAATCACTGGGGACTGGAGACGAGCGGTGCTACGTGAGCAGCCGGGTCGTACTTGGTGTAGTGTGAGTTACAGTAATCCCGCAGTTGTTTATCGCCTCTTATTTGTAGTTTAATTCCCGTCTATGTTTTGTGTTGCCCTTTTTGATAAAAAACAGAGTTGTGTTTGGAACGTTGTCTTCTACTAGCTATATTGCGTTTGCTGTTTAATATTACAATATATTTGTTTGGTTTTGAATTTATAAGGACTCTTTTTTTTTTCCTTCTTTCTCTCTGAAACTTGTCGCTCTTTCTCGAGCAAGATATCACTTGGATTAACTTTCGGAAGATTATATCGAGCAACTTGACTCAAGTACAGCTGGAGCTCGACTGTAGGTGACTTTCCTTCTCAAAACGACTGGAATTCATTTAGACACATGGCGGGAGAAGATACGACAGAGCTTCTTGTGCTCTTCAAAGAAATAGACGAAATGTTTGAGCATTTTGCAACATGCTCGGATGTGGTAACAGTTGACTGTACTTCGTATCTTCGGAAACTGGATTCGCTTACAATGAAATTGAAGGAGTGGGATCTTTCAGATGACGTGACTAATTATTTGACGGATATTCGCGATTTTACTATAATTTTTAAGAAATGCTGGAATGCTCTCGTGGAAGAGGGATTCCCGACACAATCAGCTCCAGATGAAAATGCTGCGCAAGGAAAGCAAGCCAGTGCTGGAGAAAACATAGAAGGGGGTGACAAGGTGAAGATAAATGAGGAAAATAGATGTAGAGGAACGGAAGATGACGAAAGGACAAAAGAAATGATAGACGGGAATAAATGCGAAGAAAGAGAAGAAAAAGATGACGTGCCAAAGAGTGACACGAGTGAACTTGTCATGGGCATGGCCAGATCTTCTGAGACAATGCTTCCTGCTAGTGCTCCATCTAATCTGTCCCTGGACTTTCTATCCATCTTGTTGACCTGTTGTGTGAATTTAACTGACTATTCCGCAAATTTCTGCAGACGCTTCGAAGACAGTGGCTGTCTGAAGTTTCTTTTCTCTGTCCTGACACCGAAAAACTTGGAAAACAAACTCGTATCATCAGTGATCACGATCATATACAACTGCTGCTGGAGGGTCCCTGAGGTCTCTGCCTGCTGCGTAGACATCATTGAGCCGCTACAGACATTCACGGAGTCCCCTAACCCAGAGATCCAAGCAGAGTCCTTTCTATCCCTCGCTTACATAGTGAAAGAGTCCGAAACACACCGCATCGCCCTAAACCGATCCTGCGTCCAGTTCTTGCTGAAAGTCCTCGCCGACTGCCTGAACGATCTCGGGCATCTCGGCTACTCGCTTCTCGAGATCGCCATGGGCATCAACCAACTGGCCATCAACGACAACAACAAGCGCGTGATCGTTGATCTCGGAGGTCACGTGCTCCTGGAGCGACTCCTCGACGAAGAGAGTTCGTCTGAGGATGAAAAAATGTTTGCAGCGAGGGCGATATGGCGACTGTCGTTTGTTGAAGCCAACAGGGCCTTAATGACACACACTCAAAGTCTCTGTGACGGTAAGTGGCATGTCTCAACGTTTAATCCGCTGTCTCCAAAATACAGTAATCAAACCTCAAATACAAACTTTTAACCAGACTATGTGGATTAACTTCTTTCAGGGCATGGGTACTGAAATGAAGCCTCAGGTGTCATCGGAGGCATGTCAATGTACAGCAGCTGTCTGGATGTCTGCACTCATCCGTCTGTTTGTCCTTTCGTCCGTCTGTAATCGATTTTGTGGACGACATAAGTTTAAAAGCCATTGAGATATCCAAATGAAAGTAAGCATGTGTGTATATGAGTCGACAAAGCTGTGCTCATCAACTTAAATTTGGCACACGCGTTCAAGGACAAAGGTCATAGGACAGAGAACAAGTTCAACTTCTAAAATTTCACTGATTTTCCCATGTCTCTGAAGTGCACGAAGGTATGTTCGTAGAACTATAAGTGTACATTAGTACCAGGTCAATACTCGGCAGAGAAAGTTTTGAGATCCTCTGTCGATGGTCAGAGGTTAAAGGTCGATTGACAACTCTAAAAAAATGTTTTCTTTGTTTTCCTGATGCTATCTTAGTGCACGAATCTGACATGTTTCGCCTTGCACTGATTCTCATATAGAGTTTTTTGGTCATAGGGCCAGCCGTCAAAATTGTAACGTCAGGTGAAACTACTAGTTGATTATACTGATTGACATTTCTACATTGGTTGTTTCTATCCTTAACTCACATTTAGAACCTTTCATCAGCATATGGTAAATGAATGCCATAGTTTAAAAATGTCTGAAGTATTGCCATGAAAACTGTTGAATAAACAATGTATAAATAGCCTACCTGAATGTACCAAGATTCCATTACTGAGAATTTCGAGATATTATAAAAACAAACACCATAAAAAATCGTAATATTTTCAATCTTTAAGTGATGAGATCAGTGTTTGCATACGAATTGAAACGTAAACAGTCATTTCTATGATATCTGTATTTGCATCATATCGCAACCAGGGGTGTCTAAAAATGATAACCAAACATGAACTTTGGTTATACATTACCGCATGGTTATTATTTGAAAAAGTTGTGGACCACAATGGTCGACAGTGTAAAATAAGCCATTTTTGTTTATTTCGTCTTCATTTGAACGACCATTTACCAAGCAGCCAACGCTATTCGAAACAAGATTTATTTGATGTAAGAACTGATATAACAGATTTCCATCGAGAGAGCAAAATCATTCGACGCGCTCGATTTTAATGACGCAAACATACGTCACTTGGGTCACATGGGCAATTAAGGCTTGAATAGTCATCCAATCTTTCTTATACTCGCGAAGACATCAATCCGTTAAAGTCATAATTTATCATTTGCAGACTGAAACAAAAAAAATAGCATTAAATCTTCAACATAATCACAAATTTGTGAGTTAGGGCTAGAAACAACCTATGTAAAAATTTGGACCAGTATAATCTATGTTAGGTATTGTTAGATATGCAAAATGTGAACATATGATAAAAGTCATTCCAGACTAAACCGTTTACAGTTATGGTGTAATGAGAAAAAACGTAATATCTCCTTATGTTTTAGGCTTTAATGCAAAAAATTCATATGGTAGCATGTTTTGTGATACATCTGACCTACACATATGCATCAAAAGTGATATCTTGTGCTCCCAAAGGTAAACAGGACCTTAAAGAGGGGCTATACACTACAGCTGAAAGACACCTTGGAAGTCGGACTCAACTCTCAATTACTGTTTCCTTGCTCCTTAGTTTTACAAAAGATAAAGACAGAGACCACCAACGACGCTTTGCAGCAGACATGCACGGGGGCGCTATTCGTCCTTAACAACATGGAAACGAGTATCTCTGGAGATGCGCAGGAGCAGCAACCCGAGAAAGAAGAGGGGGAAATAGTGGATTTAACGATAGAGGGCGGACTCCACGTCATGATCAGTTACCAATGGGCCAGCCAGTCTATCCTACTGAAAGTGAAGGATTTCTTACAAAAAAACGGCTACAGAGTGTGGATGGATATTGATTGCATGAGTGAGTTGGATGATTGCATAAGTCAGAAAAAAAAAAATGTTACAGAGCTGAAGCCAGCATGTCGGAACGCTACTTACTAATAATTGACAATAAAGGCTTAAAAATTAATATTTCCAAGAAAAAATGTGATCAGATTCATGAAAGAAAATAGAAAAGAAAAGAAGATAATCTTGAAGGTTTCTCAATCGGTGAAAATCACATTGTACTGCATCGAATTTGGCTATCATTATGCCAGTACAAAATAGAAGAAACAAAAGATTTTCAAAACTTAATCTTCAACTGAAGTAAGTTGTGAAATCATTATCTTCTTACGAACCGGTATGATTTCTAACCTTAAGAAGGTAACTTACAGTTGCCAATGTGAGGTCTTGTCAATTTGGAGAATTCAGTCAAAAGTTACGATTTCTCTTAAAGTTTTAATTCTGCCATCGATAGATTAGAAGACGTCAAACCTTTGCTATATCCGGTATGGAAAAGCTAAAAAGGAAGCATCTAAAACAATTTAATTCAATTCAATTCAATAGTTTATTTATTTCCATCATCACAAAGAAAAGAAAAGAAAAAGTTGACATAATCCAAAGTGATACATTTTTTTTTCATTTCTCTTACACTCGTCTGATAAAGGATTTTTTTTTTCAATACAATATGAAGTATATACACGAATGATGTCGTAAAAAAGAAACAATGCACTTTGCCATGGCAACAAAAATAGTAAATAATCACAATGATGGAAAACTGTGTTCCACTAAAAAAGCCAAGCTTGTAAGACGTGGAACACTGGAACAAAACAAGAACAGCACCAATTTATTATTCCAATAAAGCATATTCATTTTAAATTCTTCTATATACTATTGTACATTTTACTCATTGATATATGATGCTGATACTATGAACTAGGATTTTAGAATGCAAACGTATAAACTATATAATATATCACATATGTGGCACAGACACTATGGGGCCAGGTGTACCAGGAAAATTGAACGGAAAGGAAGATATGCAATCGGCCACAAAAACATAACGACGACAACAACAACAATAACACAATACACAGAAATGACAGAATTTCAGGATATGCACTCAGACAGATACTGGACAACGAAGAACGAGGAAAAAGGAGCAGGGAAGAATAGAGAAGGAAAAGGAGAGGGAAAAGGAGAGGGATGGAAAAGGTCTGTGGACACACTACAAAATCTCAAGGAAAAGTGAAACATGACGGGTTTTTTCATTGAACAGAATTAACTGGTATATTTAGAAAACAAATATTTTTTTTTTTATTTTGTACTTAAATGTAATTAACTTCACAGATTCTTTTAGATCATTATCTAAACTATTCCAAAATCTGGGTCCGGTATAAACAAATGTATTTTGAGTGTGTACAGTTCTCACTAAGGGAAGATGAAATTCTTTAGATTGTCTCGTGGGATAATTATGTACGTGGCTGTTACGGTGAAATAAAGAATAAAATATTTTGGGTTGATGGTTGCAGTTGTAATTAAACATAAATTGACCAAGTTGAAACAAATACAACTCTTTTATTCTCAAAATTTTGTGTTCAAGGAAAAGCTTGTCAGTATGTGCTCGGATATGAAGGTTCAAAACGATTCTTTTGCAGAAGAAAAAGTTTATCTAACAATGTCGAATATGTATTCCCCCAAGCAAGAATTCCGTAATTCAAGTACGGCAATACCAAACTTGAATAAAGCGTAATCAAAGCCGAAGAAGGAGAATCAAAAACAAGAATCAACATAAAAAATTATTTTCACCTTTCGGGGTAATGAAGAGAACTTACGGGGTTTTTTTTTCTCTCAGAAGGATATTGTTCCTTTATGTTAATAACAAGTTGAGGGAATGTGTACCCATCATTAAAAAAAAAAGTTAAATATGTATATATACATATATATATATTTTTTTTTTTTGGGGGGGGGGATGGCAGGATATTCTCTTTCTTCTCTTCTTCTACCTGTGACGTCACAAGATGCAGTTACTTTTTCCTTCAGTGGTGGCTACACTGATAGTTCAAGTTTCAAGTTTATTTCATATTTCCACTTTCTCAGTGATGGGATTACAAAATGATTGACAATAAAACAAAAGTACAAAATATGTACAACCATATCTTATGTTTGAAAAAAAGACAATAAACATTAAACAGAAATATAAATGGTCATTATCATCTGAGGATATCACAAATCAATGTCAGAAATATGATGGGGCCTACACAAAAGCAATGATGCTTGTAAAAATTGTAGGTTCCCGAATTTATAGGCATGAAATTATATGGAGAACGGACACGTTTATCTTGACTAACTTAAATTGTACCAGTGCAAAATCAGTATTAAGAACGAACTATCGAACCACATGAATAATTTAGTATCGCTTAAACGAGACTGTACATACACTGTATTTCGCCGTGTTTACAAAAAAAAGGGGGCTAAAACGGTATCGTTAAATAACTTAGAGCTGCGGACAAAGACGAAAGACTTTGTCCGCAGCTGAAGGTAAATAGAGATAAGGAAGAAGTAATATCTTAAGGGAGGTCATTCCAGTATCTGGGTCCAGTAAACATTAATTGTTTTCTTTGCAAAAATAGTGCGAGTACGGGGAAGGGGATAAGCGTCACTCTAACGAGTGGGGTAGCAATGAATAGAGCGATTTCTTTGGAACATGTGGATATAAAAACAGATTTGATTCATTAGTTGTTAGTTTATGCATGAAAATTCCAAGATTGTAATAAAATAGGTCTGGAATTTTTAGAAGTCTGTTTTAATGAAAAAAACAGTTGGTATGAGCAAAATATCCGGAGTGGTTCAAATTCTTATTGCACGCTTTTGAATACGAAGAAGTGAATCTAACAGTAGAGTAATTGAATTTCCACACGCCAAAATTCCGTAGTTAAAGTGTGGAGATATTAAAGAAGAATATATACTCTGCACAATATAGACAGGGAAAAAATGTTTCAGCTAATTTAAAATTCCAATATTTCTGGACAAAATTTTACTTTACTTTTTTACTTATCAAGGATAATTCTCGGTCAATCCAAAGCCCTAAAAACTTTGCGTTATCAACCTGCGTTAAACATTTATCATTTATTTTGATCTCATGAGGAACAACATTCAAAGAATTACTGAATACCATTTAATACGTTTTTTTTTTAAATATATTCAGGGATAATTTGTTCGCATAAATCCAGGATTGCACAGACCTAAGCTCAGTATTTATCATGTCAATCAATGTATTAGGGTCTCGATGAGAACAAAACAAACTTGTGTCATCAGCAAAACAAATAAATGATAAAATTGGCGATGATTTTTGAAGGTTGTTTATGTATACGATAAATAAAAGTGGGCCCAAGCAGGGAGCCCTGTGGGACTCCACATGAAATAAGTTTTAACTGCAAATCATAGCCGTTAATGTTAACAAATTGCTTTCTATCGGTTAAGTAACTTTTAAAACATTCGAGAGGTGTCCGGCGAATTCCATAATGACACAGTTTAGAAAATAAAATGTCGTGATCTATCGTATCGAAAGCTTTAGAAAAATCAAGAAAAACTCTAATTGTATGCTCAGAATTATCTATAGCATGAGCTACCTTGTCTATAAAAGTAAGTTAAGCATGGGTTGTGTTATAATGTTTTCTGAAACCAAACTGAGAATCTGATAAAATATTATGATTTGTGAGAAATTCCAATAATCGTGTGTAAAGTAACCTTTCAACGATTTTAGAGATTGAAGTCAATAAAGAAATTGGTCGGTAATTATTCACCAAATCTTTCTGTCCCTTCTTAAAGATAGGAAAACTTTTGCAACTTTCATTTTATTGGGAACTTTACCATTAAATAAAGTTTACGAAAATTAGTAACTATTAATAAGGATTGTTAACTTTTCCTCAAACTTTTTCTGATGCATTCTACTGATATTACTGCATACACCCAGTCTACGTATCATATTTGGGGTTCATTCCCTTTTAAAGGCGCATTCCATACAATTTTTATCATTTCACATCATGTAGTACACAAATCATTATAGCTCCATGTATAGATTCGTGGAATTTATTGTTGTCCTCGAGCAGAAAAACCAATAAACTGAAAATCTTAAACGAATTACACTGAACAGTGTTGATGACATCAGAGCCTCACATATTTCAGAAATGTAGCAGTGTAATTCCATTACAATACCGTTTGCTCAACAAGATCACCTGGGTAGAATCTAGGCATGCCTTCTTCTTTTGTTCTGCTTCCTTGAGCACCACCTCATGCATTCTTATGGTGAGGCTGCCATGTCATCATCCTTGTTCATTGCAATTTGTTATAAATTTTGAAAACATTCTCATTCCTCATCCCAATCACTATAAATTCTGCAACTCTGTACTTCGTTTAACTAATTTATAGTTGTTCAAATGTAAAAGTCTGAAAATCATTTGGAGGTCCCCTTTAAGACGTCATTAATCATTACTAATCATATTATGATTGTAACAACAGAGGGCGACATACTGGATGCTATGGCGAAAGCGGTTCAGCAATCTGCCGTCGTGCTGGTGGGCATGACCCGGAAGTACAAGGAAAGTCAAAATTGCAGAACTGGTTAGTAAATGTTTATACAGAAATACAACTTTTATACTTCAAATTACTCTTATCATACTTATACAAATTATTATATCCTTTGATTGCTATCATAATGGCATAAATCCACTTATAAAGTGAATTCCTTTCCAAACGTTCGAAATATCATGACAAAAAGACAATTGTGTCACGGTTGTCAAAGACCGTGTTGCCGCTATTTAACATGAATTGTGAAACGTGGGATTCAACTTTGCTCTCGTGTTAGCAGCACAGCGAAACAATAGGCTACTGAGAAACCATCCCGATTGAAAGTACGATATGCGATTGATGCTATATACCTACCAATTCTTAGGAAGGAATGGAATATTACCAGTGTGTGTTAAAGTAGCGAAAAGTGCTGGTAAATCACGTGTTGCCAAATGGATCGCAGTATAGGAATAAGTGACTCGTAGAGCAGTGATACAAGTAACCGCATGCTATAACTTTGGCCGTTTTTGTTCTGTAGAAGCTACGTATGCGTACACGCTGAACAAGGATATCATACCACTGAAGTTACAGGACGGATACTCCCCGGATGTCTGGTTGGGGGCGCTGTGTGGCATGAAGAAATACGTGTCGCTCTGTTCCGAGGCGGACTTGGACGAAGGTCTGCAGGAACTGGTCGCCGAGCTGGGACCGAGAGGGGAGCTCGGCCGGAGCTCGGAGGACCTCGAGAATCGTGGAGAAAACGAAATACTCGATTCCCCTTCGATTCACTCAATGGTTTCCCGTGACTCTATCGAAGGTATTGATTAAGGTTTAAAGACGAGAAATCATTTGATTAAACCGTGATGAAAAGAATCGTGAGGTTTCGTCGACACTACAATGAAACTTGGTATAAGCATTCTGATGAAGACTATCATCCTATATACATGTGTTGATAAGAATTGAAAGTGACTAATAAATTACCTTACATCGATGTTTTGTCATAATCATGACTACTTTTAAGTGTGTCATGGCTTTACTAAAATACTGATCAATTTAGAGCTTATTTACTTAGATGCAATTTCTTAATCAGTTGCAATAACAAAACTTGACTGAAGAATTTCATGAATTTGTTGATTAGAATGTACAGTGTATCACGTAAATTAATAGTGAAACTAGGTATAGGCCCTTTGAAAAATGCACATATCATTCTGACGTCTGTAAGATATGTTTTCAATGATTTAATCACATAATGATCTTTAATCCTTGAGGATACTCTGTCTTATGTGCTTTACAAATTTTCAATTATAACCCAAATATCAAGACATAATCATTATTCATTGTCACTGATATAAAAGATAAACAAGTTGATATTATGAAAAATGTTCAAGTAGGTTAGTTTCTTTGTTGTAAACTGCTGAAAACAGAAAAGAAATCCTTATTGCTTCACCCCTAGCATCCCACCAATGACATCGTAGCCCACATTCCTTGAACTGACGTACATGACGAAACAAAGCATCATTTTCACGTGACATCATTCATCCAAAGAAATAGAACTGATAGAATAGACTAATACCCCACATGGCCATTCCGCATGTGATAATCACAGGTATTAAGATACATATTAAGATACCAAATCCAGGTATTAAGATATATATTAAGATACCAAATCCTGAATTAACAAGGAAAAGTAGAAATTACGCAGTGCGTAATATATGTCCCCGCCGGAAGTAGCATTTTGTAGCAAAATGTACAATATAGGTCAAAAATCAAGGTCAAAGGTCAAAATTCTGTGTAGAAGTTATGAAGCCCTAACCTAGTGCCATCACATAAAGCAAACGGAATCGAAATCGGGTTAGAAATGGCGAAGGAGAAGCATTTTGTAGCAAAATGTACAATATAGGTCAAAATCAAGGTCAAAGGTCAAAGAAGTCAAAGGTCAAAATTCTGTGTAGAAGTTTTGAAGCCCTCACCTAGTGCCATCACATAAAGCAAACAGAATCGAAATCGGGTTAGAAATGGCGAAGGAGTAGCATTTTGTAGCAAAATGTACAATATAGGTCAAAAATCAAGGTCAAAGGTAAAAGAAGTCAAAGGTCAAAATTCTGTGTAGAAGTTTTGAAGCCCTCACCTAGTGCCATCACATAAAGCAAACAGAATCGAAATCGGGTTAGAAATGGCGAAGGAGTAGCATTTTGTAGCAAAATGTACAATATAGGTCAAAAATCAAGGTCAAAGGTAAAAGAAGTCAAAGGTCAAAATTCTGTGTAGAAGTTTTGAAGCCCTCACCTAGTGCCATAACATAAAGCAAACGGAATCGAAATCGGGTTAGAAATGGCAAAGGAGTAGCATTTTGTAGCAAAATGTACAATATAGGTCAAAATAAAGGTCAAAGGTCAAAGAAGTCAAAGGTCAAAATTCTGTGTAGAAGTTTTGAAGTCCTCACCTAGTGCCATCACATAAAGCAAACGGAATCGAAATCGGGTTAGAAATGGCGAAGGAGTAGCATTTTGTAGCAAAATGTACAATATAGGTCAAAGGTCAAGGGCAAAGGTCACAACTGAAATTCTGAGTAGAAGTTTGAAAGCTCCCATGTAGTGCTATCATATAAAGCAAACAGAATAAAAATTGGCTCATAAATGACAGAGAAGTAGCAAATTGAAGATTTTGATCACACACGGACGCACACACGGACACACGGACGGACACACACACGTACGGAGCCCGTTTCATAGTCCCCTGCTCGAACTCGTTCGGCGGGGACAATTATCAGGAGTACGTCGGGACACATTTCTCCTATCATTCTTCCAACCCCCCCCCCCCCTTTTTTTTTCTATAAAGCTACCGTCTCGTTGAACCTGGACTCTATCCCAATGCCTCTGGATACCGTTGATGGGGCGTCCACTCCGAGACAGGGCAGTGGACACAGTCATGGTTCGCGCAAACCCTCCCATCCCCAATCCGGGGTGAGTATGTGGAGCCGACAGGACACCGGAAGCTGGCTCAAGTCGATGGGGATAGACGCCACCAACGATCGTATTCGGAAACTGGATGGAACGAGACTGGTGCAAATCTTCGGCTTGCTGAACCGAGCACCCGAGTACTGCGTAACGTCACTGAATCGTGAACTGGGCATGAGCTTTTGGGACGTTTTGACCTTCGTTGACGAATTGGAAAAGATGTTCGCCTAATCATAATTATTTGCTTCCTATAATCGATAAGGCCTTTGATAAAAAGAAAATATGTTGTGTCACACTCTGCTATAATCATAGCTCTATGCTAGTATCATAATCTGCGTCTAATGATCCAACTTTGCAGGGAGAAGGAATGTTCGTGCATACATTTGCGCATCTTGTTACTTTTTATTACAATTGATTATTCGTTTTGGTGATATTATAGCAATATCAATGGCTGTGTTGTGTATGGTTGTATTTTTATAATGTTGTTGTGTTATATTACTGTGCTATAAGAGTGCCTGATCTGTATTAGGAAAGACATCCCTGAAGTTGCAATATTCTCAACGGAAATTGCACATGCGGCCCGTTTCATAGAAAGGATATGATCGATTAGAATTTCCTTAACACCCAGGGTGCCATATATAGACTTATGATAGAAACCAAGTATATAATCAATATCTCTTCATAAAACAGCGCCACACACTCACACTCACACAAACTTGTGCTGAGGCTGATCTTATAATAAGGGGTTGGTGCAATATAGTGCTAACCCACACAATAGTCACTTTGAGATAATCGCTGTTGAGTGTTTGGAAAGTCCATACACTGTACATTAATAAAACATTAATGCATGCATTTTTACCATCTTATTGGTTGAATTCAAATATGATATTTTCACGGAGGCTAGAGTGAAGGATAAGGATTATGTAAATGCATGTAACTCAATTTTGACAAAAGTGTGGGTTAGCACTATATTGCACCGACCCCTGAATTGTTTATTATTGTAAGTTTTAACATGGTCATACACTTTATGATTATAATGCCGTGGTTTTTCCTCGTATTTGTGTTTTTCTTTTGATTCAGGAAAACATGGAGATCGCGTTAGAGAGGAATATGCAATATGCGTATTTCTTTTTACAAAGGGAAATGTAATTGAAATACAATTTTAATCTTTTAATCCCTAGTGAAACACACACGCACTAAAAGAACTGCTGATGAAAACAGTAAACACGCTATTACAAAATGTTACTGCGATCTTTCCCAGGTCTTTTCGAACAAGCGTTACAATGAGATCAGTAAGTATTCAGAAGTGAAACATGTAAAAATCTGTCTCTTTTCCTTACAGTGGTATTGGTCCTCTTCACACGTAAAGTCAAAGTTCGACGCGATTTTAGTCACTAATGTGAAAAGGGCGAGGGTAAATCCTACACAAAGGCCCTCTTTTCTTTCCATATGAATCTCAAGGATCTCAGTATTGTTCCCCCTGAATGAGACCGATCTCCGTTTTGAAAGTGTAAATCCCCGCCTTGACTATTATAGTACTTGAGAAAATGAGGGGGAGGGGGACAGGGTTCGGGGAGGGTGGGAGGTTAGAAGAGTATGGTGGTTTTAAGCATCAAAATGACAAATGTATATAGGCCCTATAACATAAATGGTGAGAGTGTTTTGCCTTATCACTTTACATTTGATTTTTGTTCGACTCCACTTATCAACAAATGAATGAGTAATCTTCATAGGGTCGCCAAGATAATCCCGTCTGTCGGACTCGTATTTCAATTTTTTAGTTTATTTTTCATCATGGGCGGTTTGTTTTCTCTGATACCCTCAAACTGAAGCAATCGCTCGATAATGAGTTAGCATGATTTTTGGATTTTGCTTAATCTGCAATACTGCTCAGGAATAGTGTGTCACGACTTTTTCGACTGTATGCACAAAAAATATAAATATTTATCAACGAATGAATAATCTCCACAGGGTCGCCAAGATAATCCTGTCTGTCGGGCTCATATTTCTACGTTAAGTATATTATAATTCTCATCATGTTGTTTGTTTTCTTTAATTTTCCACCGGCTACATTTTCGACAGATATTCATTTAATGATAATTCAAATTGGAGATTTGGGTTGTACTGCTCCATCCCATGCGATGCAGAAACTATAAATAAAACGATGGCTGAGGGTAAACGAGTTAAGGATGTTGCTTTTGTTTCGTTTTCACATGTATCTGATAAAATATAGCAGCTAATGAGAACGAAGAAGAATTGTGTTGCAGAGAGAGACAGAGACAGAGAGTGGAGTGTACATGGTTAACGTGTTTGCTGTTACTTTCCGGTAGGTAGTAAGATCGTATATACTCCATCTGTATGATAATCAAAACCAAGTCAAATTTGATGTTATAGTTTCTTCTTTTTCACTTACAGTTCATCATGTTCATTACAATACCGGTACATCAAACATACTTACTATCTCCCTTCTGCAAAGTATATGTAAACAACAACAACAACAACAACAACAACAACAATTCATCTATGTCTTCTTCTCTCTCCCTCTCTCTCTTTCTGAATCTCTCTCTCGCTCTCGCTTTCTCTCTTTATTTATACATTACATACAAATATCATAATAAATTTGCTGTATATTGTTGATAATAAACTTGCGGTAAATAAAAGAAAAATATAAATAGACCCTAAGAATGTCTGTGTGTACACGTGTGTTTATGCATGTATGAAATATAATGTATATCAAAGGGATCGTATAGTTTTGGTTGAGACCTAATTTCAGGTTTCTAACATTTTTTTTGGTGAAATAATGAGAAACTTCTCATGAAATATGAAAGAGCATGTAATTCCATGAGGAATTCAACGTTTATTTGGTGAAAATCGGTTTTGAAATGGCTGAGATATCCAAAACAGAGCGATTCTAATAAGTGTTGGACCCACACTTAATTACGATCACTTTGTCTTACTTTGTTTTTGGATGTTTCAGTCATTCCAAACCTGAATTCATGAATTAAAATTTGATTTCCTCTTAAAATGGTATGTTCTGTACTATTTCATAAGTGTTTTCTTGGTATCTCGCAAAAAGCTCAAAGCCCCATTCTCATCTCCACCAATACTGTACCATCCCTTTCATGTACCTTCTTTCAGACAGGAAATTTCTGTCTGAAAGGAGATACCTTTTCTTTTGTCAATTATTCTTGCTCAAACTCATCGTTTTATTTGCACTAGTTTTGGACTGACTGAGTGTTTATGGTGTTTTTATCATTACACCTTGGATTCCCCCAAAATAGTAAGCAACGAGTTCAATCAACAGGCTAGTTCCTTCTGCATCAAATTGGTCTGCATGCTTATGATAATAATGAATATTAGTAGAATATGCGATCGATCGTACAGAGAAATATACCACAATGAAACAGCTTTATTTGAATTTCTTATTTTTTGTGCAAAAGCAAATTTCAAGTCGATCATGAAATAATATCTACTGTAATTAAAAACAAACTACAACAAAAATTTACAACTTGAATTTGAGCTTGAACTTAATTTTGTTCCATGTAAAAGAAAACAAACATAATCATTTGTACAATAACAAACTGAGGACAGGGAACGAGTACACGAACATACAATTAAAATAACTATAAATGAAACATGGAAACTAAAAAATACCAGGGTATTGTCAGGGTAGTTCCCAACAAAACGAAAAAGCAACATCATTGAGAGAGAAAGGAAAGAAAGAACGAATAAAGAAAGAAAGAACGAAAGAAATAAAGAAAGAAAGGTGGGAGGTAGTGAGGGAGGGGAAAAAGAAAGAGAGAGAGAGAGAGAGAGAGAGAGAGAGAGAGAGAGAAGAGGAAGGGGGAGAGGTAGTATTGCCCCGAATCGACCTTTGACCTTTCTGCTTTTTCGCTCTGGTTGCAACTAATATTGGAGAAGATGAGTTTCACGCAATGAATGCTTACAATTTCCGAAGAAGGTTGATGCAATCCTGCAACAGTAGACATTTTTTTTTAAACTGTAAATAGATCCACTGATAACTAAAATCATTAATCAGGAGGAAAATGTACACGAACCTTCTACCCAGGATATGCTGTGTATATAATATAGTATTATTTCGGCAAAGACAAAGGTATAATGCCGAGACAATAATTTTCCTTGCACTTTTAAAGCTGTTCCATTTACTTTCTAATCTAAGCCTACTCTTTAGGGCATTACGCCTATAACATTAAACATAATTTGTTAAAGGGATCAGTTTTGGTTGAGACCTAATTTCAGGTTTCTAACATTTTTTGGTGAGATAATGAGAAACCTCTTATGAAATATGAAAGAGCATGTAATTATATGAGCAATTCAATGTTCATTTGATGAAAATTGGTTTTGAAATGGCTGAGATATCCAAAAAAAGAGTGATTCTAATAAAGTGTGGGACCCACACTTTCTTACTATTGCTTTGTTTTACTTTGTTTTTGGATGTTTCAGTCATTCCAAACCCGATTTTCATCAAACAAACTTTGAATTCCTCTTAAAATGGTATGCTCTGTACTATATCATGAGTGTTTTCTTGGTATCTCGCAAAAACTTAAAAGCCCAATTCTCATCTCCACCAATACTGTACCACATCCCTTTAAACTGTACAAGTATGTACTTAGAATAATGGTGTGTTGTCTTAAAGGAACACCACTTTTTTATCCACTTCCGCTGACGCCTCTGACTTAAACTTCACCACGATTAAGAGAAAATGATGTTTGCCTCCCGTCTCGCAAGGGCGTGTACGAGTTAAACAGAGGGAGATGGAGGATTTCAATGTTGTGATTCAGAGACTTGTGACGTCACGGATGGTAGCACATTGTACGAAGGCGATGGAGCGAGAGTCGGCGTGCCCCCAAGATCGGGCGTGGTGCGTCGGTATTCTGAAAGCTGCTTAACTCATCCATGGACAACGATGGAAGGTGAAGGGGTCCGCATGGGGGTCTCGTAGTGTGATAATGGGTTGGAACAACATAGGGACATCTAGCATCACACGTGAAGCAGCGTTTCTTTCTCTTATATGGGACATATACCTTGGAAATTAATTACCGCTGTGATTGATCAACATCACCTTTAATGTGAGTATTATTTTGTAGCATATCAGAAACGTTGAAGAGGGTAACGCATAAACGTACACGAAGATTAAAGGAGAAAGTGAAAGCGATACGCCCATGTAGAAAGAAAGAGAGCAACTGCGAGGGAGCAAACGTAACGTACATATCAATTATGTATTGTAAAGTGGAGAAAACAGCGATAGAGAGATATAAAATTCCAAATTTGTGTTGGGTCCATAGATTCAAATATCTATGACTATAGATCCTACGTTGATCCGAGAAGAACGGATAATTGTAATAGTATATAAGACAACCGCATGCGGTGATAAAATGTTTAAAAAAAATAAAACAATGGTACAAAACCCCAAGATTTCGTAGACATCACTCGACAGTATAATTGTTATATTATCAATTTTCACTTTGTGTCTTATTTGGTAGAAACTCTCAATAACTATTCCGAAAGAGTGCCAGTCTAAGAGAATACATCATTTGTGACAAATAAGATAGCATACAAATAGAAAGTTGTAATTACTATTCTTTGGCATAGGACTAAAAACTATAGCAAAATGCAAAGCAATTGATGTTAACAGTTGGCCTAGACAGCTTATAGGCGTACGTGACCTAAATGACAGAACAGAAATTCAACCATCAAAATAATTCCGAAAGGGATGAAATAACCTCAAGATAACAAAAGGAACAGCTGAACGTTCAAAAGGCTGTAAGGCAATAACAAAAACGAGCTAAGACGCACTGATCATATCAATCAGTTTATGATATAATATGCATTGGTAGTCGTTAAGAATTCCCAGTCATTTCGATCAATGTCTGTCAATATTCAGATAATTTAATCAACCCTATCATTGGACATCTGCTTAGATATGGCCTGAATTATTTCGGCAGTCCAGAAGTAATCAGTCCGTTTCTTTTAAGTGCTGTAAATGACATTTTAGATTCAGATTCAGTATCGACGATTTAACATTACGTTTATGCAGAGTGCAAGTCCACGCGACGCACTGATGTGTGTCGACAGGAATGTTGTTGCCTTTTCACTCTTTCCCAATTTGGTACATCCGTGCATTGGTCTGCAACTTTTTATTTTCCTTTACCGTCTTCTCATTCTATTTTTCCCCTCATTTCCGTTCGTATTCTACTTCTGTCCTCTTTTCTTTCTTTTCGTTCTTCTATCTATGGAATCTGCCTCCTTCAGTTGTGACCATTCTTCCAGAAAGAATGTAACACTGCTTGTGTGTCTTGTGTGAGTTGAAACAGAAGTGACTTGTAGGTGCTCGTAAGCACTTTACACCCTTGCAGATTTCGTGCATAAAACCCCGTACCGCTTTCCATTCGCCTGTTATTCACACTGTAAAGCCTGACCCCTTCTTTCTTATTACGTAATAATTTGACTTTACCCCCGTGTTGTCAGCATTCGGTCTACTCTCCCGAATAGTAAGGGTTCGGTCAATGGATTATTCTAAAAGATCTGTCTTTTGTTAAAGCTTGTATGGATGCTTCATGGGTCGTGCAAAGATTTAAGTCACCCCCCCCCCCCCCCCCACCTCAAAAAAAAAAAAAAAACAAGAAGAAGAAGAAGAAGAAGAAGAAACAGAAAGAAAACGAAACCCAGAATCTACACAAGCATTTTGTCAAGTGGGTGGCAGGTTATTGTCACAGTGTATGGGACTGTAAATCCACGAGATATGTATTATGGTCAAATATGTCAGCGTTTCGTCTACACGCCACCTATAGTACATATTGTAGGCTGAGAAAGAACTCGGTAAACATCACACATAATCGTTATGAACAGAAGAAAGGCGTACGTTTGCATTGAGGTTCATTGTCCTTTATGGTCGTATGGCGTCGGGTGGCAGCAATCATGGATGCAAAATACCAGTTCTGTCTACCAACATGATTGTATAGAAGTATATCATTCAACTTTTTAACAGCGAATATGCACAATCTTATTTACTTGATAGTATCATATCAGAACACTTCAATCGTAAGACATATATAGATAACTTAAGATGATTTATGATGTTGGTGTGTGTGTGTGTGTGTGTGTGTGTGTGTGTGTGTGTGTGTAGCAAATCACTTGCTCTCTCTTTTACATACATACATACAGGTGTATATTTATGTACACACTGTACGTGTTGTTTCTGTCTCTTAAAAGACAAGCATGTATGATTATTGTATAGAAATGAAGACTTTCTCAAGGATAATTGAAACTCATTTCCATTCTAAGCTTTTGTAGAGGTTCGTGTTCGATCACGTGACCGACAAAGAGTAGAATCAGCCAATCTGAGTGTCTGGACCAACTACCTCTCCCTCTCTTTCTATATTTCTGTTAGTAGGAGAGCCATGGGGCTACGGCGAACCTACAGCTGCATCCTGGGGATCATCCTCATAGCATACGGGGTGGTCCTCAACCTACTGGGCGCCATGGCGTCTTTTCTCCATCCCGGCTCCTACCACCACGGCGCCATGGGCACGCCCATGTGGAGTGGTCTTGCGGTGAGTCGGTATACTACACGTGCATCAACCATTACAGGGCAATGCCAATTTTGCTGGGTTGTTATTACACACATGAATTCATAGTTATCAGAATTCCCCAAAAACTTTAAATCCCCCAAAACAAGATAGAGCTTTACATATTAATACTAATATTATTCATTTGTGTGATAGATATTGTTGTCTTATGAAATACAGAGGCATGTATTCATAGTCTCTTGAGTAGAAGTCTCTTATATGAATTAGTAATCAAAGAACCACATTAATTTAGAGCACAACGTGTAGGATGTTAGGACCTATTAAAAGCTAAACGACCACAGATTTAAACATAATATTTCACGCCACCTTTAAGTTACAGTACTCTATACCCATATGTTGTGAGATCGTAACAGTAAATCTAGATACATGTACTTAAAAGTGTGTCGAACTGGGTCCCACTCACACTATTACACTTTTAGTTTAGGTCTACTCTATTAGTGCAATGACTCAACTATTCAAAATTTGTCCTTCCCATTCGAAATGGTCTTTTAGATCGAATAAACTAACCTCCTTCAAGGCTCATTGTTTGTTCATCCTCACTCTACAATGTACATCAGCTGAAGGGTGTGTGCATTTCCCAATAACTTGGGGGAAGAGGGAACAATGGCACAGACGAATAAAGCCCATTATGCCTTTTGTTTGTTCGTTTGTTTCTGGCTAAATCCAGCTTCTTAACCAAGATACAAACAGCGTGTCATATTGATTATTTTAACGGGGAAGCGATTTTCTCTGTAAACCCATTGAAGAGGACAATATTGACCGCATGATAGGGTCTTGAGCAGACTTTGAAGAAGTCACTGATACTTAGTTTGGACTGAAGAGTAAAGATCCATCAGTGACAAATCTAGTACTTGGCCTACATGTATTTTCGTCATGCCATGTCTTTTCATCTGGATGAGAACATTAAAATGAAAGTCATTCGCGATTGATTGCTCCTTTTGTGATATGGATAGAAGAACTGCAAGCAGTGAACGCTGAAATGCTGATAACTCCTCTTAGTAGTTACCTGGCTTTCTCTCACTTACTTATAATGTGATGTAGATAGCTGTGTAATTAGTAATTGTATACAGTGGACTCCCGTTGTAACGAACCGATCGGGACCAGCAGATTTCTTTCGTTATACAGTACTGACATCTCGCTATAACCCAATAAATAAACAATAAGAGAACATAGAGCCGATAATTTTGCGACCCGGATATTTATTTCGTTGCAAATGGAATTTTGTTATAACCATGTTCGTTATAACGAGAGTGCACTGTACCTATATTTCCCATGTTTCTAAAGAAATATACAACCGTGCATTATTGTAACATTATAATCATAATACGGGAGAGAGTATTGATGGCAACATGTTTTGACATGAATCAAATCCGCAGTGGAAATTTTAGCAAAATATGTTCATTTAATATACTTTGTATATTTACGTGACAGAAGAGGTCTTGGACATTCAACTTTGCATCTCGTGTATTTTGAACAACTTTTTAATTGTAACATCCTTGCTCATTATCATAATAACACAACTATCGTTTTCTTACGATAACATTGATAACACTATGTTTTTATTTTCATCCTTAAGGGACAAGTTCACCTTCAAAAACATAAGGATTGACAGCATGCAGCAATGTTAGTAGAAACATCAGTGAAAGTTTGAGGACAATTGGACAATCGATGCAAAAGTTATGAATTTTTACAATTTTTGTGTTGGAACCGCTGGATGAGGAGACTACTAAGGCTTGTGATGTCATAATATGAGTACAACAGTATAAAGAAAATGTAAAGAAAATTCAACACATTTTCACTTTTTTTCGCATAATAAAAGAGCACTTGACTTGCCTCTTTCTAAAGGCAATGGGAATATTATTGCCCATAACATATGTCAGTAACGAGTCGAGGGAATGTGTACTTTTTTTCAAAAGATGAAATTTTGTGAAATTCTCTTTACATTTTCCTTATATTGTTGTACGCATGTGACCTCATACACTGCAGTAGTCTTCTCATCCAGCGGTGACTGCACAAAAACTTCAAAAATTCGTAACTTTTGAACGGATTGTCCGATTTTCCTCAAACTTTCAATGATGTGTTCTACTGATAATGCTACATTCTCTCAATCTTTATGTTAATGAAGGTGAAGTTGTCCTTTAAAGACGCTATACTGTGAGTTTGACTTTCGTGTGTACAATGTATCAATCGAGCTGCTCTGTCAAATTGAGAACACACTCGTAGATCTTTATACAGTGCACTCACATTATAACGAACACGGTTGTAACGAAATTCCGGTCACAACGAAATAAAAGTCAGGCTTCAACATTATCAGGTCTATTTGTGTTTTTATTGTTTACTTGTTCGGTTATAACAAAATTTCGATATAAAGAAAGAAAACTGCCGGTCCCAAGGACTTCGTTATGAGGGGAGTCCACTGTATCAATATCGTTATTTTATATTTGGGTTTTTTTTTTTTTTTTTTTTTTTTCTCCCCAGTTCATCATATTTGGCGCCATCAACGTTGTGAAGTCGCTGGAGGACAAGAAGGAGGAGGTAATTGGGCTGAGAGCTCTAATCTCAATCTGCAAGAAGTAATTTGATATATTCTCATTAGCCAGTCGCTTTAAAAGGGAGGTGTTCACCATCTTACCAAGTACATCGAACATATTTAAAGTCTTATGTTCTGAGCTCACGACGTCAACTGCTCTTGATGTCATAGGCCCTAAGCAGCGTTGAAGCCTTTAGTTTGATAAAGGAAAAATTCGCATATTGTGACACATTTTCTTTCCTTTGGTGTGTGACGTTACAATGTTTATAACCTTTTAGTATGCAAAGTCTACTTTTTTTACCACTTTTTCTCTTTAACTTTCAGTATACAGAAATTGAAATTAATTTGTATGCAAAGTTTATAGAATATTACACAAGGAGCAAAAGGGATACGGGTAATACAAACTGGATACATTGTAGGTAAACATGCATGAGTGAAAATAATGCAGCGTTACCTGCTAACCACAGCAAATACATTCACAATGACAGAGAGATAGATATAATTATAGATAGGTAGAGAGAGAGAGAGAGAGAGAGAGAGAGACGGAAAGACAGACAGACAGACAGAGCAAAAAAGAAAGAAAGATAGAAAATAAAGATATATTTATATGATTGACAAAGCAAGATTTCAAGGTAACAGTTTATATTTCGCCGAAATCAATTGTACCCGTGGGACTTTTACAATCGGCTAAAAACTTTGCTTTTAATCTGGGATAGGTCGTGACGCTGTGTTTACTGTTGCCCTGTCTTCAATACATAAATTAAAATCATAATGTTAGACCGCTTTTTTTCTTCCCTTAATCTTTCTTTTCGTGGATTAAAGCATGGATTTTCCATTCTGCTACCGATTGTCAACGTTCTGGTCGTGCTCGTGTCTGGTGTGTGCATCAGTTTGACATCGTGGGCGATGTCGGCGCCTGGACTCACACTTCTCACCGGAAACAAAGTCTCAGAAATAACTCTGACTTTGGAGGTGCCTTCCAACAACTCTCAGACGACGGAGAACGCGGGAGAACTGCAAATGTCACTCCTGCCACTGTATTCTACAGTAGTTGTGGCGAGCGGCGTGATTCTTGTCATGGCTATGTTGGGAGCGTGCATCGAGTGCGTCATCATAGCGGCGTTCACGCCCTCAACGAGCAAAGAACGACAAGCGAATGACGCTCCCCACTGGGACGAGCGCGACGGACTTGGACCGCAGTACCTACCACCGCCAGCTGCGGCAGCCGCTGACGAGGGAAAGCCCCAAGTGTATCTCGCTGGCGACGCGGTAGGAGAAGTGATGTACGGCAACACGCCGCAATTCGTGAACACTGTGGATCGGCAGAGTTTCCGCCACAACGTCGACCCAGCGCTGCCGGTGTACAATGGAAACATACCTAGACTACAAGGCCAGCCGCAGCAGCAGCTGGAACAGCAACAACAGCAACAGGCCGCATATCAACAGCGCCACCAAGTGGTTCAACGAGGGGACAAGCCTAGGGACCGAAGTTACCTCTACCGCGTACCGGTGAGACAACATTTATAATTGTATATAGTTAGACCTGGCACATATTCTTGTGTTATGTAACCTAATAAAGGTAACCTAATTAAGGTTACTGAATCCATTATGATAAAGACTAAACTAAAAGCATAAGATTTCAATAATACAAAGAATATTGAGGTCAATATAGATGCATACATTTGCACCGGAAGAAAACAAAGGTAAAAAAATAGCAGTGAAAATGTTAAGAACCGTACTTTTATAGTTTTTACTTCTAGACTTTGTATTTCCCCGAAGAAGAAGAAGAAAAAAAAACTTAAACAAATTTGAGGCTCTTCTTTCTATGCTCTGTACCGCTGAACACAAAACAATAAAAGTAGAATTAAAACAGATCCCAATCCATAAGCAATCTTTTCCACGCATTCGATGGCTAACCCTAATTATAAAACATAATTCTATTGCCCGTCCTACGACTGAAAATGGCGCGTATTTCAAGATAGATAATCCAGCATTTATTACATACATTTTTTGTCTTCTATCGCACAGGAGGAACGACAAGAAGTAGATCGGCCGGTGCGTCGTCCCAACCCGTACTTCTACCTCTAAGGACCCACAACCTGCAATCATCGAGATTTCAACTTGATTCGACTTAAGGACATTCTTCATTTTGTGTCCTTTTCCCTGCTACATAAAGTTTGGTGCTCGTCAAATGAAGGCATAGTTGCTGCGCATGCGCAGATGTGCATATCCTGACTTTCATATTTGAGTCCCCCCCCCCCCCCCCCGCTTTGTTAGTGGAATTGCTGTAACCCTCTGTTACTTCAAACAAAAAGTATCTTTCCCGCATATTTCACGGTGACAATTACCAGACGCATTGACCAACTCAGTGTTTTCGAATCAAAATGCTTATACATGCTGTACAATAATGAACTGGTTTATGGGCCCTATCTCGAGCTAGCCTTTTGCCAAGGCCCTCTCACTCTATGATGGCTATAACGGACGAGCGGAGTGAGCCCAGCCGAGCGGAGTGAGCCAGCCGAGCGCGAGCGCTGTTCAACTCTGAGTCAGTTTAGCTCATCACTTGGTTCAGGGAGGTGGCAGGCATGCACCTCCCTCCTTGGTTCGCCCTCGTTCGCTTACCACCATACAACGAGAGGGCCTTGGCAAAGGGGTGGGGAGGGGGAGGGGTATTTTAAGCCGACAGGACATAGTCACTTGTCCGATGTGGATGTCTTATTTTTTCCCCCGCGTTGCCTTTGATAGGATCGGCGACTTTATCTCATGAACAGAGACTTAGTGTATTTCGATCTGTTCTATGTCGACTTTCAAGATCATCTGAAGAGTCTGTTCGCAAAAACCGATAAGTCCATTTTTGAAGATTTTGAAGTACGGTCTCTGTCATAAAGTACAAAATAATACCTTTTAAATTATATATTGGTCACTAAAGGTACATTTTTTGAAGTTATGGTCAAAAGAAGCAAAAATTTTGTTATTATTCTCTTTATTTTACTTGACCTTTAATCGCAAATGTCTCCATTTGGCAAATATGGACTTATCGGTTTTTGCGAACAAACTCTTCATATTCTTTTTCATCTTTTTTATTGCGTCAACATGTACATCTTTCAATGTTTATTATGCAGAATGTGAATATCACGCTATCCAGTACATAAGGTCTCTCCACTCTGCGTACTGCATTATGTACAGTATCCTATTGTGTTTTGTTTTGCTTTTTTAATTTGCTACAATGATTATCGTCTGAGTCGGTTGAGAACTATTATGTATTTCCAACCATACTACTGATTTGGGACACTTTGCAGTGTCGTTTAACCATCTAAAGGCCGTGTCACACCTTTCCGGGCACGCCTTGCGTGCGAACTTGCAAAGAACAATTTTTACTACCCGGAGGTCCCCGGAATGAGCCGCACATGACAGTACCAAGCACGTATCTCACCCGTAGTCACCCGGAGGTGTGCACGCAAATCTTTCTACCCGCAACCATGTTTAGGCCCTGTCACACCTTTCCGAGCAAGCTATACGCAGGCTTGTTGCGTGTAGGGATTTTCCAGCATACCGGCAATTTCTGAGGGCGAACAAGGATTTGGGCGAGTCAGCGCATTATCTTACTTGCTGGACGCGTTCTACTTAAATTCTACTTGCGGGTATACTGTGTGACCTTTGTACCAGTCGCGTGGGAGCTGAAAACTCAGTGAAGGAATTCCTCTGAAGGAATGGCAAAGTCCCATGGAATGTCATTATCTCGGCTGCATATGGGACTGCGAAGTACCTGCGTGGGAGTTGCCTGCGAAGTGCCTCCTACTGGCGTTCTGCGTGGACCTCTCCGGGCATCCCCGCGGCTCACCCGGAAAAAGTTTTGGTCATGCTCAAAACTTGGTTGCGGTTAAATCGGACTTGCGTGAGCACCTCCGGGCAACTACAGGCGAAGGTACTGTCAATTGAGGACCAACTGCGGAGAGCTCCGGGTAGCAAATTTGTTTCCCCGCACGTCAAGCCGCAAAACTTCTCCACATACGGTATCACAAGGCTTTGAGCATGCTCAAAACTTGTTCCGAGTGGGCCGTGGGGGTTCGCTCGCAGAGGTACACGCAGAACACCAGTATAGGAGACCCTTGCCGGCAGCACCTCGCAGGCAACTCCAACGCAGGTACTTCTCAGTACCCTTAAGTCGCTCGTAACAGAAAACGGATCGGTTTCAGAGCTCTCACGCAGGTCACACGGAATGCACGCAAGTAGAAGCTAAGTAGCACGCGTCTTAGGTAAGAAACAAGTGCGAAAATTGCAAACATTCTTGTTCGCCCGCTGAAAATCTTCTACGTGCTGGAAACTACCTCCTCGCCACAAGCCCGCGTAACTTGCCCGGAAAGATGTGACACGGCCTTAACACAAGCGAGGGAACAAAAATGAAGATTAATAAAAAAACAAACAGCTTCCCACAACAAACAAAAACAAAACGTCGGCACAACAAAACAAGGGGAACTGGATAATCAATAGTTCTCTGAGTTGATCAAAACCGTTATCTCTGTTGTTAGTGTTGATTTAGTTGTTATATTTTGATTTTGGCTTCTTGTCCGTGAATATGAATTTTGCTTTCGTGAAATTGATTCTCGTTTTCAAGGCTATTTCATTAATTCAAGATCAATGATATACGGAAAACTTTATTTTTATAGTATATACCCACATGAAAGTTTCTTTCGTTCCTTTCTACACCAGTTTTAGTCATGTCTATCTATATGTTCTGTTATAATCATTCGTATCCAACAAATCATGCTCTTTAAGAAGAGAAGTTATTTTGATTTTTATTTTTCTATGAACAGATGTTTCTGCCAATAGACGTCCTGCATGGATGGTTTCGATTTAATTTCTATTTTTGTCATGTCACATGAGCTCTATAAGTTTTTTTTTTCATTATTTCTCTTCTTGATAATTTCTATAACCGTAATCATAATTGTATTTTTTGCTTCAGTTAAAATTAATGATACCAGTCTGCCTTTGATTTTTGACATTGCATTTCATGTTGTACAAAAAAAAAAAACATGTATATCACAGTACTAACACCAAATGTAATACAGTTGAACCTATTAGTATGAAATCTAAACGGTATGGTTTACTTCAAATGCATGGTTTTAATTGAGTTCACGAGGGAAAAATAGCCACAAAGTGTATATCTGACTTGCAGCGTTCAGTATTGCGGGATGTTCAGTCTGTCGACAATAGTCGACGTATATAATGGGGAGATTGGTTCTATTTAATACAGATTACAAATCATTCTATATTTTCAGGTCTATTAAGCAAACGAACGGAGAAATGTGTTTCATTTTCTGTGCGAGATGGGAAACAGAAAATCAGGAATTTATTAAAAGGACAATTTTGTAATAACTTCGCCCATCGTTAGGGTATGGACGAGACAGCACTGGGTACAGAAAATTGGCACACCTCACTGAGATGGGGCAAGTTCTTATACACTATATATCAACTTTACGGTACATATTTCAATACCGTGAAGAAGACACGTGTCCAATAAACACTCAAAATCTAACGGTGCTATACTTCCACGCAAAAAACAAACAAACATACGCCCAAAACTTCTTTCACATACATTCCCATCATTAACTGAAAAGGAATGGTTTTGACGTAATAAAGGAATATCGATTATTCAACCGGTTTTTTTTTTTCCTTTTTACTCAGCAGAGAGGTGAAAAGCGATTTTTTTCACTTAATCCAAAAGAGGATGTTCAGGCATGATGAAAATTCGCACACAGAGATCGTTTGTAAATATTGTCTGGATGTGATAGGGCTTTTAAATCAAAATTGATTATAATTATGATTGCTTCTTTAGATTTTGAGAAAAATCGTGATCATGACTATCATAACAACTTATATTCCCGTGTAACATTAACTATAGACCCAGTCTCCCCTGTTATACTCAACGTGTCACGCCCATTTACACAAAATGGAAATCAATCTACCGGTTATTCATGGATGATACTGTAATAATTTACATGGAAATTTGAGCTGTTTACGTGAATTATGTGACCATTATGACTTAATTGTTAAGAGCAGAATAAACGGATAAACAAGCTGGTTGCTGAGTGTAACCTCGAAGACAGTCGCGTGTTTTCGGTTTGTGCATGGTTGAGTTTTCAAAATTACCCATGTCATTATTATTGTAATGCAACTTGCAGGGTGAGAGAAAGAGATAGAGAGAGAGAGAGAGAAAGAGAGAGAAAGAAAGAAAGCGAGAGAGGGAGAGAGAGAAAGAAAGAAAGAAAGAGAGAGGGAGAGAATTAAAAAGGGGGAGGGAGGGAAAGAGAGAGTTACACAGTCACTGGGGAAACAGATTTAAAAGAGCATGCCGCTTAAGGGGTAATTATTAGGATATAAGAAAATACGTTCTTTCACCACTTTAAACGCACGCACAATCATTAGAAACGGAAACACTAAACGATATTAAATGGGTTAGTCAAATACCGATTAGTGATTGGCTAAACACAGTCACGTGATGGAGACACATTCGTTATGTTCGCCATGGGCGAACATTGTTGTAATGTTCTCCCATGGGAAAACATTTTCACGTAACAAATGGCAGAATGCCTAAGGACAGCGAGCGCACAGTGAATTTGGCTCTGCGCGCTACGCGAGCGAGCGATCGAGTGCGTTGTCCTGGTGGTTGACGTTGACGTATTTGACGTACATTTTGTATTTGACTAACCCATATAATATAACAGATGATGACTTTTGTTGTCGGGAACATGTACAAAACGTTCGACCCTCAGGGTTTGAAATGCTATTTCGGGAGGCTATAAGTTCCTCGACTTCGTCTCGGGACTTATAACCTCCCTCAATAGCATTTCAAACCCTTCGGGTGGAACATTCGGTATGTTTCCTCCCCCGCCAGTCATCATCTATATAATATGGGTTAGTAAAATACATTGTATGGAATAGGCAAATTCATCCTATCGATTGCGTGAAAAATATGACCGTTCAATCGTTTGGTATCGTTTGTCATTTGTTACGTGAAAATGTTTTCCCATGGGAGAACATTACAAAAATGTTCTGCCCATGGGCGAACATAACCAATGTGCCTCCATCACGTGACTGTGTTTAGCCAATCACTAACGGGTATTTGACTAACCCATTTAATATCAATCTATGTGTAAAGATGAGAAAACTGATGGGGAGAAGTCAATAAATAAAAGACAATCTTATGGAACACTGTGTGTTACAAACATAACAAAAAGTTTGTATAGGGCCTATTTAGTATTTTTCTCGCTGTCGGACAACGCATTATGCATGTTATGTCACTATCAGACACCCGTGCAAATAGACCAGTATGGCCCCATCTTCAGCTAGTATGAGTATCATAGGTATGATAGGTGTCTATTGCCTTTCCTGAATCCAAAATGTATCACTCTTTCAAGTGGTCTAGAAAGAGCAGTGGCGAATAAGACATCACACATTCCCCGTGACTTTGAGTTGGTCACTGTCATTAAGATACATGCATATAATGTAGAAGAGTAAAGGTCTGTAACTATATGGCAACAAACCTGAAGTAATTTCTGGCGATGCATCACGTTTTGCATTCATTTGTACTCATGCCTGGTGCTGTTCGTTATTCCGAAGGTTCGTTATTCCGAAGGTTCGTTAATCCGAAAATGAAAAAGGGTTCGTTAATCCGAACATTTTGTGGCGTTATTCTGAAGGTTCGTTATTCCGAAGGTTCGATAATCCGAAAATGAAATAGGGTTCGCTATTCCGAAGGCTCGTTTATCCGAAAATGAAATAGGGTTCGTTATTCCGAAGGTTCGTTAATCCGAAAATGAAATAGGATTCGTTATTCCGAAGTTTCGTTGATCCGAAGTGATAGGGTCCGTAACGAACCTTCGGTAGAACGAGCTTTGTTTCATTTTCGAATTAACGAACCTTCGGAATAACGAACCTTATTTCATTTTCGGATAAATGAACCTTCGGAATAACAAACCTCATCACATTTTCGGATAAACGAATCTTCGGAATAACGAATCTTCGGAATAACAAACCTTCGGAATAACGAACCTTCGGACTAAAGAACCTTCGGAATAACGAACCTTCGGAATAACGAGCTGTAACCCTCATGCCTTCCACGCATCGTCATTAATTCGTCATAGACGAATAGATACAGACAAATTATGTTATATAATACACATGTGACCAAAATGATAATAATAATAATAAGAGTACGAAAATTAGAATCTTCACTAAGAACCACAATGTTTCCCGTATGTCAATAAGACTATAACGCATTTTATTACGTGTATTGTGCATTTCTGTACTCTCGTCAGGGGCGGATACAGGAATTCCATAAAGGGGAGGCCCCTGTAGGAAATTAAAGGGGGGAGGGCGCACGCGCCCCCATTTTTTTTTCTTATGTTTAAAAAAATTAAGAGGGGGGGGGGCGGGCGGTGCGCCCCCGCCTGTATGGATCCACTACTGCTCGTGTACTTGAAAACTAGCAATTATAGCTATATTAATTGTATAGTAAGTCAGCCGTCCGTGCAACCCAAATTCATTTTTATTCGATACCTCACTATTATTACCTAACAAAAAAAAAAAACAAAACAAAAACCCAGCAGTTAACTCTGGGAGAATGCGGTACACTATCGTCCTTTAAGAATGAAACAGCACTGACTATCACAACTTCCATCGCGATGGTACACTATTTAAATTATTATACCCCAAAGTTCATTTCAAGCCAAGGTCATTACAAGTAAAAGTCATCTTGATTTTGAGTATTTCTCCTGTCATCAACAGAGCATTAACTTTTACACATGCATGCATTTGTTAATACAAAAGTAGAACCCACATAAAGTTTATAAATTATCATCAAAATATCGATTAATGTGTGAATATATCGATAGATATCAAGGCGGGGGACAGAGTTAATCTATAAGTCCCTTCGTTTCGCTGTCCTTTGCGAATTTTATTTTCGTTTTGTTGGTCACTTAAAAACTTAAGACCAACTTAACATATAATTATAATCATACTGTTGAGTCGAGGCGCTTAGGTGTGTGTTTGTGAGCATAAAAATTATATATGACATGTATTGTCTTTATCTCTATATCTTCTCTCACTCTCGTTCACTTTCTAAAAGTTCTTTACTGCGCTGCGCTTATTATCCATTTTGTATTAACGTATTCCACGTGCCATGCAGTGGCGTATCCAGCTATATGGGGCTCCCGTTAATTATTGTCTTAATTCTGTTATTTAACCCTATAAAGCCCAAGGGGGGGGGGCACATTGTGCCCCCCCCCCCTACCAGATTTTCATTTGCCACTCCTTCGTCCTTTATCCGATTTCAACCAAATTTGGTGACTTTTCCTAAGATCTTATTGCGAACATTTTGATATATAATTTAGCTATATTTGATGTTGCTGGTTGCCACGGTAACCATAAACTGACAACCATGTCAGTCAGATTTTGCATCTTTTTTCTGTTCCCATTTTATTTAACAGCATTACATTGGATGAAATGGGTGTTTCTGGGCTGAAATTTGTTGAAGGAGCAAAATTTGAAGTAATTATGGTCCTGGAAAGTTTTTCTTATTATTTCCTTTGTTTTTATGGGACAAAGGCATAAAACAATAGATATAACAGAGATAATTGGAAAAAAATAATATTTTCTAATGATTGCCCTTCTATTTTGTGTTATTTTGATTCCCTCACCCAAGTTATGCCTCTAATATCATTAATTTATCATATATTATCAATTTGCAATCTTGAAATTCCACTATTATGCAAATATGAAGTGTCATAACTATACATGTACCCATTCGAAACATTTCATCTCAGGTCTCATAATGTATTATTATGTTGACATGAATAGCGCCCCCCATGTGGTGACCTTGAGAAATTTCAACTGTAACAAATCATAAGCTTCCACTTGCTCACATTTGTGACAAATATGAAAATGATTGGTCTATAATAAGACATATACAATGAGGATAAAGAAATTATAAAGAAAAATCATGTTTTTAGCATATTTCCTATGTATTTCTTTATATTTTGGAAAATAGCGCCCTCCATGGATGACCTTGAGAAAATTCAAATGTACAGTCACATAGAGAATGAGTTACTCTACCCATGTGCCAAATATGACGATGATACATAAAAAAATAACAAAAAAAGTTATATAGGGGGGGCACAATGTGCCCCCCCCCCCCCCCCCCCCCTTGGGCCTGCGAGGGGTCAAAATAGCTTGGGCTTAATAGGGTTAAAAGAACGGCGCACGGGGCGTGCTCTCCCATGGAATTAACCCTTGTTTTTGCCAAACCTCTTTTTTTTTTTTAATTGCTTTGCGCCCCCCTTACCGTAACGGAATTCCTGGATCCACTTCAGCATCATATACTAGGGTGCTTTCCGCCGGGTGATCGTTCAGAAACACTCACATAATACGTACTTTCATCCTTCTATTGCTTGCATTAAGCCCATTAAGCCTATAATATAGTTCTTCCAAAAGTGTCGCGAAATGTCAATATTATTATAGGCCTACGTCAAAACGAATCTTGAAATATAGTATATAATGTAATATAGATTTTTAATAAAAATTTCCTGCGAGTTCATCTGTTTGACAAATGAAATTTTAAAAAAAATATTTTGTCATCTTTATTGAATTTAAATGTCACGCGGTTAGAGTTCACTGTCACAATTTACCATTACTACATGGCCGGCGGGGGGCTCGGGCCCCCACACTTTTTGTGCACATTACAAAGAAATACATAAGGTGTCATCACTTTGGGCCCCCACACTTTTTTTTAAACCCGGAAGTACGTAAGTGGCACTAAGTATATAGATAGAGATCTTGAAGTATGACTTGAAGTGTGAGCGCAGTAAGTTACCTTTTTTTTTTTCTTTTTTCTTTTTTTTTTTTTGCTTGTCAGCTGGAGAAACCAGTAAATGGAAGAGGAGAGATGAGCTGACGACCTCTTTTTTTTTTTTTTTTTTTTTTGCTTGTTAGATCATGAAACCCGGAAGTGGGCCCCCACACTTTTGAAAACGCTCCGCCGGCCGTGCTATACAATGGTTTAGATGACTAACAACCACTTTTAAAGTATTAATATTTTATTCCGCACGTAAAATGATAAGTTAATTAATTTCATTTGATTTATCAAATTTAAATCACTCAAGTGGAGAGTGCTAGAGACCGGCTTCATCATAATCAGATGTGATACTGATATACAAAAACGATATACAGACTAGGCCTTTATTATAGACTTATAGGATGATCTAATTATCACTGAAAATCATCCACGTCGCAGGCGGAATTTTTTTTTACGTGAAACATGCAGAATGTAATGAAGTCTCTGGTGCGGGAGATCGCTTTTATTGGATAGGCATACCGATTTTAGGGGCTACTTTTTTCAACTACACTCGGCAAAAAAAAAAAAAGAAGAAGAAAGTAAACACCTTTTCCAGTTCATATTTTTCATAAAAGATTTTGATAAAAAATCATTGTGTCATAATTATACCATATTAAAGGGTATTCAATTGGTTATCAACCTTCGAGGTTTGTACAAAGGGAAACTTTACGCATGAGTGAACATATTCGCGTTTGTCCTCCAAGGCAGGAAAGTAAAAATTGCCAAAATTGATATGTTCAAATTCGTTTTCAAATGCCCCTAAAGATAGCAATGATCACAAAAGACCAATTACACGTATCAGACATGAATGAAATTATAGCAGAAATAAATGTCCCAAATTTCCCCTTGTTTCTCTTTATGTTCTCAAACATAATCATAGTGGGGAAAGTGAAGGGGAACATAAGAATTTTCTTTCAAATTTGAAAGAAAATTCTTATGTTCCCCTGTAAAGGTGATAAAATGGACAGAATTTCTGCATTTCATTTTTGATTAAGGAATTGAAGAATGCATCAGACAAATTCAAGAAAAAAAATATCTTTTAAATTTTCTCAATTTGCAATAACATTTCAAATTTCTACAATTTTTCTAACTATTGCTTCTCCTCTTATGTGTTTTAACTATGGATTAGACTGAAGATTCATCAATTCCCTTCCATTATTTTTTTCCTTTCTTTATCTTTAAACGTGGAGGGTTGCAGGGACATAATAGAGATCATGGGTATTTTTTTTTTCAAATTAATTTGCATTTCTCACTGTTATAAATTTTTCTTGGGTTCTCATTCTTACATAACAACTTGTCCATTAATTTGCAAATTTTACTTTTGTACCTTGGAAGAGAAAAGCGAATGTGTTCGCTCATGCGTAATGTTTCCCTTTCTTTAACCTTCTATAGGTTGATAGCCAATTGAATAACCTTTCACATGGTATAGGCCTATAAAACACCATTAATAACCAATATACGATAAAGATGAACTTGAAAAAGTGTTTACTTTCTTTTTTGCTGAGTGTATTTAGAGGTTTTGTCACTAATATCAAATGTTGTTTTTAATTCAAAGAATTGAATTGAAATTGAAAAAACTAATATCAAATGTTGTTTTTAATTCAAAGAATTGAATTGAAATTGAAAAAACTAATATCAAATGTTGTTTTTATTTTAAGCTGCAACAGCATTGAGGGGGAAAAAAGTATGATTCCTTTGGCCTATATTGTCCGCATTTCTGTATTTCAGTTTATAGTTTAGGGCCTATATAGGGCCTACCTCTGCATTTTTTTTGTTTCTTTTATTTTAGTTAGGCCCTACACTGTAGGCCTACAGGAAAACTCTGATGTTATCGCAATAAACCTTACAGCTCTGTGCATCCAACCATTGATTTGCAAACCACTGGGAGCAACGGCAGTATTATGGGGTATTGCTAATACCAGGGAGGTGGAAGGGCGATCCACCAGTCTGAAAATGTACTTTCACTCATGCAGGTTCTACCCCGGATAATCAGATATTTTCAAGCCGACCTTTATTAACCGATGCTGCCGAAGCACATTGCGATCCGCAAGGAGGCAAACCAAGCGGGTATCCGATAACCACACTGAACCACACACGCGCTACTGTTGTCAAAATGGCGTTCTATCACACAGCTTGTTTTGTGTTTACTATTATGATAATCTGCAATGCGATTCTCTATCCCACAATATTCAGCACGATATTTCGGCAATGGCTCGGAGGACCTCCCCCGAAACCAGAGAAGGAACCAATACCAGGTAAATAAGGACGGATGAGGTGTAACATTAGCTTTAATATTTAATGTTCTCCTCCATTCGCTGTTAGACTCGTTATTTACAATCGTGGACGGTGGATGCCGCCGTACCGCCACGGCGAGGACCCATTGCATTGCATTGCGGCTGCGGCTGTGTACATACTGCAAGAACTACGCGTTACACTTAGGGGCCTATCGTACAATACATGTAGGGGTTCTAGTAAGTGCAGCCCAAGTATAATTTGTATGCGGCTTTTTGTACATTTGATTGTTACAGCAGGTTCAGATCAAGCTCAGCACGGGTGGCTGCCTGATAACACAGCACAGCTAGTATTCTAGTAAATCACGTGACATTAGAGCTGTTTGCCTAACTAAAATACAGCACACGGATAGCAAACTTCTTCCATGTTATTGTTAATGTTAGCGACCACAATCGGTATCAACAAGATGATTTTTCTGTCGTTTTTGTACTTGTATTAGTTGTAACGTACTTATAGACAGGTTGGTAGTGCACTTTGCAGAAATTTTTGATAATTAGCTTTGATGATAATTGATAATTGCAAATAAAAGGGACTCTGTTTCAATGGACTTGGGGAAAAAAAAAAAACACCTGACCTACACGTAACGCTGTAACGGTCCTCTCTAGCCCTACGCTACGTTGTACAATCGTACTAAAATTTAAAGGACAAGTCCACCTTCATTCATGTACATATGGATTGAGTGAATGCAGAGATATTAGCACGATTAGTAGAACACAACAGTAAAAGTTTGGGGAAAATCGGACAATCCGTTTAAAAGTTAGGAAACAATGAGGAAACAATGACTCAAACAGAATGATATTATTCATCACATATAAATGAAAATGCAACCTCAGATGAGTTGAGGAATAAAGGAGTGGTATACTGAGGCCCTACATGTAATTGCAGAGAGGGGACGATATAGACATCTACTTTACAATTGTTGTACTGCTATAAAGGACTCACTTCATTTGAATGATTGAATGGAATGGATTTCGGGTTCAAAATAAATTCATTTTTCTGCTTGTTTATCTTCCTTACATTTTTCTGAGTTTAACTGTTCACAATTTGCGATTCCCTCATGTTTCTCATCATTCTTTACCATATACAATTTGCAAGAACGACAGCCCGGCCGTATCCGTAGCCCGTAACTAGACAGTCTATTTGCAAAATTAATAATATCTCAGGGTAATAATTACATCTAACAAATGACCTTCATCGATTGAGAAGTCTGGGTATAGTTCTTGCTTGGGGTCGGCGCATTATATTTTTTTGATGTATCTGTACATGGAAACAGAAAAAAAAATCAAGTTATCACACTTTGATACGAGCACTTTATTTTCAGGTACAAGTAATAAAGAATGTATGTTTTTTTTTTAACAGTTTATACACTTCTTTCGGTTCTGCTGAGCTATTTATGTGCCATTGTATTCCTCATTCGTAACAAAATTGCCATTGCTCTTGATGTACAAACTTTCTGCCAAAAAAAAAAAGAAGAAATAAAAAAAAATAATTATACAAATATCCGTGTGAAGCAGAGTAATCAAATTATATTCTGATATAACATAGGGCCTAACTGCTTTAGAATAGCTTCGGCGACCTCATTCACACCATGATTAGCTTTCACTCATATCACACATGCACACATCGCCGCCGTTATCTCCACAGTCATAACCAGTAGTACACTCACTATGATATAACAAGCTATTACGTCTTTTCGTAACAAGACTGCTTAGAAAAACAAAAATGGTTCGAACCTGCCAGAATATACAATTTGTATTCAGTCATTATTGCAATCATATATATGAAATCTAGCCCCAATATTACATTTCAAAATCAAAAGGATCAGCGATTTCGCAGGGCAAATGTGAGGAGATGTTTTAGTTGAAGAAAGTAGAAGGATGAATACGATCGACGCGATTGTGTTACATACAGTACTGTACACAGCACTGTACACATTTATACGTACGACGCGTCGGCTGCTAACATGTCGCATGGTCGCATCCAGACAATAGGCGGCGCTCTTGCTCCCTATTTCCTTCCCATCGTCCCTTGCGTGAAGCTATTTGCGATAAGGTCTATAGCCGTAGTCACTACTGGATGAGAAGACTTCTACAGTGTATGATGTCATATGCGTACAACCATGTAAAGAAAATAAAAGAGAATTTCACAAAACTTTACTTTTTGAATAAAGTGCACATTTCTTCGACTTGTTACTGACATACAATGTTAAGGGTAATTATTCCCCCTGCCTTCTGAAAGAGAGAAGTCATGTGTTCTTTTTTTGTTATGTGAGAAAAGTGAAAATATGTTGAATTTTCTTTATTATTTCTTTATATCGTTGTACTCTTGTGACATCACAAGCTATAGTAGTCTTCTCATCCAGCCTTGAGTGAGCAGAAACTTCTAAAATTCATAACTTTTGAACGGATTGTCCGATTTTCCTCAAACTGTCATTGATGTGCTCTAGGCCTACTAATATTGCTGCATTCACTCAACCCACATGACTATGAGGGTGAACTTGTCCTTTAAAAAGGGGTCTAACGTTAGGGTTTCTACCACAAAGTCTTCCGCTGCATGCTGTGTAGGGTACAATCCAAGTTGAAATTAGATCTTTTCCACTATTTGGTCATGTAACCTTTAGGCTTTATGTGTACTGTACATATTTCAGTATAGGGCCTACATTTTAGGTCTAACGTAATACTAATAGTGCCAGTGGTTTCTAGAGTGAGTGTCTAGTTTGGCTTGGGTGTCCAACACATCAACACCCTAATGTTTTTTTTTTTCTATCAATACATACATTGGAAACTTGCAGAAAGTGGGAGGGCATTAAAAGACTATTGTCTTTCTAGAAGCCTGACAAGACAGGGGAATACAACTGTGAATAATAGACACTTAATATTTCACAATTTGCCTGAAATTTTACTCACCCTCTGATTTATACACTTGATGCTCTATTGATGCACTGTGTCTGGTAAGGAGATCCAGGAATCCAGTTCTTGCAAGGTGCAAACAGAGTTTGTTACGTATAGACTCTATTAGATAGTTTTTACTTTCGTGCTACATGGCCTCTGGTTCTGACTTCTAGAGCTGCCTACCAATTGGGAAATTGGAGTGTATGGGTACTCTATCAAGATGTTTTCTGCTTTTCCTGCACATTCTGTTTCATGTTCTGTGCATTTCTTCTCCCCTACAGAGTACCCACCGCACATGCGTCCAGGGGGAGGGGCCCGAGGAGGCAGGATGAACATGGGGGCGGGGCCTGGCCCAGGGTCTGGGAAGCAACCAATGGGAGGGCCACGTCCAAGTGAGTAAACCAATCAACTTTTAAAGGAGTGTTGAAATCTTGCTAAGGAGGTGAGGCCAGTGGGACTTCAAGATACTGTTGTCAGTACACTGTAGTTCACTGTATAACCACACTGATGTTGAAGGAAAATTAAGCCCATGAACATGTGAATTCAGGGAATGCAGTAATACTAGTTGAACACATGGATCAGCAAAGTGTGAGGAAGATTGGGTGATCTGCTCAACAGTTACAATTTTTTTTTTTTTTTTTTTTTTTGGGGGGGGGGGTCAGTTTTGGTGCAGCCATTGCTGGATGAGAAGACTACAACACTTTTTGCCATCCACATAATGCACAATGATATACATTGTAAAGAAAATTCAACATCTCTCACTTTTATAATGAGAGAACACTTGACTTTAGTTTTCGGAAAGCAGGGGGATGATACTACTTTTAACATGTCATTAATAGGTTGAGGGAATGTGTACTTTTTAATGAAAAAATGAAATTTTGTGACATTCTCTTTTATACAGTGCACTCCCGTTATAACGAAATGCTTCGGGACCGGCAGTTTTCTTTCGTTATAACGAAATTTCGTTATAACCGAACAAATACAATATATAATGAAAACAAGGAACCACGTATATATCATATGTTTGCTGAATACTCATCGTACACTGGAAAGCTATGTGAAATGTGATGGAATATTTAACTGTAATAAACGCAAGTTCCCCTCAGAAACTGTGTGTGACACAAGGAGCGAACTCACAGTGGTGTCACCCATGCAGAGACACTATAAATGCTTGTTCCGCTACGTATTTTTGAAAGCAATTCGCATTTCGTTATAATGGAGCACATTTCTTTTGTTTTTATTTGTCTGTGGCGCTCGGAAAAGACTTCGTTATAACGGAAATTTCGCTATAACCATGTTCGTTATATTCACAAGCGAATTTTGTACCATAGACTTTAATGGTGATAAATTTGGGACCAGAAGATATACTTCGTTATAACGAAATTTCGTTATAACCGTGTTCGTTGTAACGGGAGTGCACTGTATATATATATATATATAAATAAATATTTTTTTTTATTCTGTCACATAATATCAAACTATAGCAATCTTCTCATTCAGGAATGGCTGCACAGAAACTTTCAAAGATTCATACCTTGAACGGATTGTCTGATATTCCTCACTCTATGCGGACATGTTGTAATAGCACTGCATTCACTTCATCTGCATGTACAAATTTATGTATGTCTTGCCATCTAAACCCATTTATAGGAACCACCACACTAAAGCAACAACAACAGTTAGGTGTTTGTATTAATTGCTTTGGGAGAACTCTCTTTGATATCTAGAGTTTGTACCTACACTGTTCTCTTTTGTATAGGGCAATTGTGAAACAACAATGGTAAACAAAAATCAAAATATGCTGGAAACTGTAGAGTGCTTCAAACATGTTTTGGTCAATTCCACGGAAAGGTTGCATTTTATGAAAATCAAACTATCGAGTATAGATGATTAATGAAGCTTAATTAGATGATATGGTATTGTTTACTCAAAGCAGCCTTTCACAATGGACATTTTGATACCTCATTTGTGAACATCGGTGAACATGGAGTGGAGTTATGTCCGAAAAACCTTCATTTTTCATGAAAATTGCCAATTTTTGCAGAATTTACGTATCATTTCTGATACACTATTATGACCATAATACAGCATGTGTAATTCTCAGATGGCTTATTTTCTGAATGTTCTTTGTTCATAGATTGGTTTTATGATGTTCTAGAACTTGTTCCGGTATCAGTAAATATTATTCTCTCAATCTCAAAATGTGGTAGTTGATAGCGTCCCATAAGTCACGTTTTTGTGTCCCATCAGTCACACTGGTTTTCCCTATCCTGCTACTGTACCAATGAGTAGATATTCATACCACTTGGCTCAGGGTAAGTATCAACCCTTTGCTACATTCAGGAAAGAAAATATCTTTCCAGAGACTCTGTGTGTAAGAATATTTCAGAACTTACTTTCCCATGTGAAAAACGGTGATCCTCAAATGTCCCATAAGTCACGACAGCAATTTTTTGTGCTGTACGTAATGCAATGATACTTTTCAAACTAAGTATGGTGTTTTCATAAACTGTGATATGATGGATCTAACCATGAACTAAGAAAAATGCGTTTGATGCGACTATTTTCTCAAAATACTGGTTTGAAATTGCCGAAAATTGTCACTTTGTCCCATAAGTCACAATGGAATTGACCTTTTATGTCTCAGTAAACATGCTGTACACTAGTTAAACCACAATGAGAAGAAAAAAAAAAAGACCATTGTTTGTGCAGAGTCTCTTCAGAATAATGAAGATACACTTGTGTAGTGCTAAAATTGAATATATATGACAACAAAATGTAGCAGAATTTCTGTTTTAACTTATAATAGAGGTGGGCTATAGAGGGTGACATTTTCAGAACATGCTCATCACACCTTAGTTTGATGACTTTTTGCCTACTGACACCATTTTTGAAAAAAAGAACGAAAAAAATGCAAAATCCGGGGTGCCCCGGCCGAAATCGTAAAAAATCCAAGATGGCCGCCGTTTCGGCTTTAAAAAGACATTTTTGGCCATAACTCGGCTATTTTTTGGTCTATTGTGATGATTTTGGTGTCTAACCCCATGTTTTAGGGGTCAAAGAAATGGATTATCATGATAATTTTAGTGTAGAACCTAAGCTACTACATGAAACTAACCTTTTACCCATATTTAGGGTTAAATTTCCTTCTCCTTTACCCCTACCCCAACCGCCATTTTTTTCACTTTTTTTCCGTACTTTTTCAAGTCATGTTAACTACCATACTCTTATTAACAAGTTCTAGCAATCTGATTTTTTTGTTACTACCGACAATACAGCAAGAAATACAAATAACTTAACGGTATACATGTATGTGTCATGCCAATACTGGTCATGTGGCTGGTGCATTCAGAGTGCATGATAACTGTGGAACCAGTATTGTACTGTATCTGCTTTATAGTGTGCATTAACATTTTGGTCCTAAGACCTTTAACAATATAAATAAATAGATATAATAATAAATACTCCTTCTCCTTTACCCCTACAGTTGTACCCCAACCGCCATTTTTTGCACTTTTTTCCGTATTTTTTTCAAGTCGTGTTAACTACTTCCATACTCTTAATAACCAGTTCTAGCTATCAATATGGTGTTTTCTTGCAACAATGCAGCAAGAAATACAAATAACTTACATTATACATGGTTTACATATACGTGTCATGCACTACATGTCTGAATACAGATGTACCAAATGTTTATCAGCACTACAAAGCAGATACAGTATACATTTGTAAGCACTGGCTTCTGTTACAATGTACCATTCATCCTGAATGCACAAGCCACACTATATACATGTACCGATATGTGCATGACACATATATGTAAACCATGTATAATGTAAGTTATTTGTTATTATCTATTATTATATTTATTTATTTATATTGTTAAAGGTCTTAGGACCAAAATGTTAATGGACACTATAAAGCAGATACAGTATTTAATACTGGTTCCACAGTTACCATGCATTCTGAATGCACCAGCCACATACAGCTGTACCAGTATTGGCATGACACATACTGTACATTTATATACAGTAAGTTATTTGTATATATCTTGCTGTATTGTCGGTAGAAAAAAAATGGATTGCTAGAACTTGTTATTAAAAGTATGGTAGTTAACATGACTTGAAAAAAAATGCGGGAAAAAAGACAAAATATGGCGGTTGGGGTAGGGGTAAAGGAGAAGGAAATTTAACCCTAAATATGGGAAAAAGGTTAGTTTCATGTAAAAGCTTAGGTTTTCCACTAAAATTATCAAGATAATCCATTTCCTTGACCCCTAAAACATGGGGTTAGACACCAAAACCATCACAATAGACCAAAAAATAGCTGAGTTATAGCCAAAATTGTCTATTTGAAGCCAAAACGGCGGCCATCTTGGATTTTTTACGATTTCGGCCGGGGCACCCCGGATTTTGCATTTTTTTCGTTCTTTTTTTCAAAAATGGTGTCAGTAGGCAAAAAGTCATCAAACTAAGGTGTGATGAGCATGTTCTGAAAATATGACCTAAAATTGACCCTCTATAGCCCACCTCTACTTATAATATAGAATGAAAACATTAGATAACCCTAATGAGTAGCATGAGCTATACCAAGATTGCTGCTGTAAGGACCGAAATTTATAAGAGAATAACAAGAACAACAAAACCATCAATGTCTTGATTCTTGATTTTATCACAGTAGTGTACATTGTATACTCTTTTCTGTCTTCATCCTACTGGAATAATTTTTGCCCAAACTGTCTTTAATAGATGAAACATAGCCTTTTGTATGTTTTGCAGTCATATTTAATGCAATCTGATGAGAAAAAACTTATTTAGTCACATTCTCTCAAAATCTAGCTTGAGTTGCCCGACCCATAGCATCGCCATGAAATGGTATCTGGAGATATGTGGTTGCTTTTATCTGCAGGTCCGGTTGACTCCTCGTCCTTCATGGCACAGTCGCAGCAAGAGTCATCTCGGGGCCGAGGCATGATGGGAACGGTACTTCCTGTCTACGCCGTGGGAATCTTCGTCTATTTCGGTTACGTTATCTACAAGGTAAGAGATTGACCCTCGGTACTGTATGTTACTGCCTTGCTAAAAACCCACAAAAAGTACGCAAAAGAGAATTTCCGCTTTTCTACACTGTTTGAAATAATACAAACTCTAAGCTTTGAAATGATACCTAACTTTGCAACTGATCGACAAATTGCCCTATATCGACGTAAATAAGCACTGAATTGATCAATAAAACACTGATCAGTGGCAATGAAAACATCTCGACGGAAGATTTTCATGATTTTGAATAATTAGGCAGTACCTGCTGCATGCTATAAAGGATTAGAACCAACACTTGCTGGCAGGTGGAAGCTCGGTGGTCTAGTGGAGATGACGCCTGTCCGGAGATCAGGAGGTCATAGGTTTGAATCCTACTTGAGTGTACATGTACAGTGTATATGCCCATGATTTTTAATCAGGGAATGGCTACTACTAAAATACTGATCAATTCAGTGCTTGTTTACATGTACGTCGATGTAGGGCAATTTGTCAATCAGTTGCAATGAAAACATCTCGAAGGAAGAATTTCATGAATTTGGATGCCTAACTTGTTCAGATTTTACAGTCCTATTAACCCATTCAACAAGTGACTGCAAGAAGAGGGAATTTGGAAGTGCAGCTTCATAGATAAGGGAGAAAAGACTATTAAAAAATTATGCATACTCAAGCATGCTGTCCTGAAGATATCAGTTGATATATAGTCTGTTTCCCTGCGCCCTCAGAAAAAAAAAATGTTCCAAAAAATTGCTAATATTTAGATTTAGATTTTGATTTAAGCCGGCAAATTTTTACAGTTGTTAGGAAAAAGATTGCTCTCCCAGGTAAAGCAGACTTTTAAAAAATTGAGATGGTGAACCCAAATAACATGTTGGTCCATTACAGAGAATCCTAGTCTGCAGCTTTTTGTGAATTTTGAGCTGGGCCATCACGTATTCTTTCTTGAATACATGTATATATCTTGAAGGTCCGCTAAGCATTTTTCAACTTCCTCAGTATGACCACTCTCTCATTCTAGAAAGAATTCATGGTTTGACTATAAAGCCACCTACCTGAATATCATACCCTCTTCATCCTCAACCAGGTTTTCCTGAAGGACAAGTCCCCACCATCCAACAACAGGGGCGGCAGTAGTGGGGGCTGGGGTTTCCGTGACAACGGTTACCAGGAGGGGCCCAGTCTTCAGCGCGAACAAGAGGAGAAGCTACAGCGACAGCTGGCAGCTGAGCTGAGGGCAGCAAACTACCCGGACTGGAGGAAGGGGGAGCCCAGGAGGGCTTCTTCCAACAAGGTTGACCTCTCTCCTGGCAAGAAATCATCAGGTGAGGGCGCTAGACTTGATAGTACATGTCCTCTTTTTATACTACATGTACTTGGAAGTAGAGGGAAATGTGCCCTACATTACTGTGTACACACATTGCTTCCTCAAAAATGTTGTGGGCTTTTCTTTTAGGTTTCTTTTGACACATTGCATAGTCCCATACATGATTATAAGTGTTGGTCAGGCAGGTGATTCTCTTGAGTTGGAAAGACCTACAGTAATTTGTTTGTGCTGGCGTATAGGCCTCGCCCTGACTTTATTGCTTTATTTTTGTTGAAAATAGTTCGGCCTTATCGCCGTGATACCATTTTCCTTTTGGGTAGATTATCCCATTGTTACTCTATCTGACTTGACAGGTACCTGAAAGTCACCTTTAACCCATTGAGGATGGTTGGATTTTTGCTACAACACGCATTCCTCATAAACACCTGCCCGAGTATTCACGGTATTCGTCCCCAATGGGTTGATCAGATTCTTTTCTTTTCTTTCTCCCACCAGGCTCGGAAGAGGAAGTTGACGTCCTGAAGAAGCGGCTGGAGGAGACAGAGAAGACGATGCAGCGGATGATGGACATGATGAACAACATGGGTGTGGCTATGAACCGGGTCACACAGCATCTCGCCTGTAAGTGGGCCCCGCCCAATCCTGCATACATGCCAACTGTTCTTTTTTTCTTCTTTAATAGGAACAGTCCTATTCTTTGTATTCAAGAAGTAGTTTTGTTCGATCTTGTGTTCCTACGTTTGCCTTATGTTTCTGAACATACTTGTATACTGTAAAAGTGGATATTTTCGCGTGACTAATTTTTCGCGCTTGGCCGGGTCGGAAGAGTTTCGTGTGTTTTTAATTCCGCGGAATCAAGACATTATGCACAGGCACATATGGCAAGCAAAAATATTCGCGTGCTTTTATTTTCGCGCTAGTTTCTGGTTGCCCGAAATGCGCGAAAATTTGAACACCGCGAAAATGTCCACTTTTACAGTACCTGCCAAGTCCTCCAACTTATTCTTGCAAGTGATTGACAAATTGCCCTACATTGACATAGATAAGCACTGAATTGATCAGTGTTGTAGTAGTAGCCATGATAACAGAATTCCTGGGCGTACATACTCGAGCAGGATTCGAACCTACGACCTCCTGATCTCTGGACAGGCATCATCCACTAGACCACCGAGCTTCCGCCCTACAGCAAGTATTGGTTCTAATCCTTATAGTATGCAGTGGGTACTGCGTAATTATTCAAATTCATGATATTCTTCCTTCAAGATGTTTTCATTGCAACTGATTGACAAATTGCCCTACATTGACATGAATATCTTTTATCATGGCTACTACTTCAACACTGATCACTTATATGCATCCTCCATCTTAGTATAGAATTTTTCTCCTTTTTTTTTTTTGGTGAAAGTAGAAGCTTCATTTTTGGGGTCAACATTACATAACATAATATTCATAAGTCTTCAGAAAGAAGAAAATTCATTCAACCCAGTGTTCCTGTTCTTTGTCAACACCAGCATATAGTGATGTATCTGAGATGACTGGGAATTCCTATTTTTGCATTATTTTCCTCCCAGTAATTTCTTTCAACTGAGTTTTAGAGTTGGTAGGTATTTGTTTGCGTCCTGCCCTGCCCAGTCGTATCCCACTGCGGGAGAAAAAAAGGGGTCAAAGCTTTTAGCCCAAATCGTGCAAAGCACTCTGTCCCTCAGGTAGAAAAGTAAATGGAAGTCCCAAGTGTGCATTACTCAAGACTCTTGCATGTAGCAGAGCCCACATACATTATTTCATTCATTATGATTGCAAAGAGCAGGAGCTTCACTGCCTGCTGGCAACCAGGGACAGTCTGGTGGTAGTGTCTTTGTCTGGAAAGTAGTAGATGACAGGTTCGAGTCTCGTGGTTCCTTTTTTTCCAACATGTTTGTTAGATTTATATAACAGGTCAGCAGTTGTGATTTTACAAATTTTATTTGTTAGAAGGGGACAAACTGAAGAATATTCAAACCTCAACCTTCCCTCTACTTTATATTGTCTAGCCTTCATCGCCTTGGACAACTTAATGTAACAATGTCAGAATTTCGGAGCTTGGGTATTTGTTCCATGTTCATCGTGTCACTGCCAGCAACCAGGGATAGCCTGGTGGTAGTGTCGCTGCCCTGAAAGCAGTAGATGACAGGTTCGAGTGCCGTGGTTCCTTTTTTCTGACATGTTTGTTAAATTCATATTGCAGGTCAGCAGTATTATTTGCGATCTTACAAATCTTATTGTCCCCGCCGAACGAGTTCGAGCAGGGGACTATGAAACGGGCTCCGTACGTGTGTGTGTCCGTGTGTCCGTCCGTCCGTCCGTCCGTCCGTGCGTCCGTGCGTCCGTGTGTCCGTGTGTCCGTCCGTGTGTGCGTCCGTGTGTGATCAAAATCTTCAATTTGCTACTTCTCTGTCATTTATGAGCCAATTTTGATTCTGTTTGCTTTATGTGATGGCACTAGGTGAGGGCTTCAAAACTTCTACACAGAATTTTGACCTTTGACTTCTTTGACCTTAGACCTTGATTTTTGACCTGTATTGTACATTTGGCTACAAAATGCTACTCCTTCGCCATTTCTAACCCGATTTCGATTCCGTTTGCTTTATGTGATGGCACTAGGTGAGGGCTTCAAAACTTATACACAGAATTGTGACCTTTGACTTCTTTGACCTTTGACCTTGATTATTTGACCTATATTGTACATTTTGCTACAAAATGCTACTCCTTCGCCATTTCTAACCCGATTTCGATTCCGTTTGCTTTATGTGATGGCACTAGGTGAGGGCTTCAACACTTCTACACAGAATTTTGACCTTTGACTTCTTTGACCTTTGACCTTGATTTTTTGACCTGTATTGTACATTTGGCTACAAAATGCTACTCCTTCGCTATTTCTAACCCGATTTCGATTCCGTTTGCTTTATGTGATGGCACTAGGTGAGGGCTTCAACACATCTACACAGAATTTTGACCTTTGACTTCTTTGACCTTTGACCTTGATTTTTTGACCTGTATTGTACATTTTGTTACAAAATGCTACTTCCGGCGGGGACATATATTATGCACCGCGTAATTTCTACTTTTCCTTGTTTGTAAGAGGGATACAAACTGAAGAAAATTCAAACCCGAGCAGGGTGCTACATATTTTAAACCTGATGAAGTGGTCCACCTACACTGTACGTACCAACACAAGAAAGTCACAGTAATGAGCAAGTCGATTGTGGTCACTATCAAGTGAGAAAAAGCTGTTTTTGTATGCTGTACAATAAAGTTGTGTCCAGGCACATTATACTAGACAGTTTTGCTCTTGGTCCCTGCAGTGAAGTTGTATACACTTTGAAGAAAAAAAAAAGTAGAGAACATCAAGGTATTCATTGGACCGCATTTTTATTACTTTCCATTTCCTGCTCTTGGCAGCAAACGAAAAGGATGACCCTGCAGTCGTGCTCTCTAACCTCACCAAACCAGAGGTGAACGACCAGGACATGGATGCCAATGAGGCTGACGTGGATGTGGACGTTGAAGACCTGAGCGATGAGGAGGATCTCCTCATTGGCGACGGCATCGAGGTGTCCATGGACAGAAGCTCTGAGGAGGAAAACGACGTCGAACAAAGAGACTCTGACATCGAGGAGCGACGGCCCAACAAAATGAACATTGTCGACGTCGAGGCCGACTACGACGAGCAGGATGATGAGGAGGTTGACAGCGACGACGAATCGGAAGTTGAGAACATCGGTGCAGATGAGGATCCGCTACCAGACACGCTTAGGCGGCGGAACGTGAAAGGATCTGATGTAGACGACGCGGACGGGACGGGAATCGAAGGCTAGTTCGCCGTGCACTCCTGCGTTTTTCTTGCACATCATACCAACATGTTCATAGGCTTTTCACTCGTTGCTGCATATTGCCATCGCTCAATGCCCCCATATCATTTGTTTTGTGCTTAGTATGTGTATAGCTTCGACAATGACCTCTTTGTGTCCACTTATCTTCCAATCTCATAGTTTGTGTTATTACTCGGGATTCATCCCAAGTTACAGATACCACAGATTTGGAATGGAAAGCATAAATTTCGGCTGAGACATTTGTCTGCTTTCCTTGAGCTAGCAAAATTTTACAAAATGGCTGGACGAGTGACTAAAAGTTTCGTTAGCAGGCGTGGTTTCACTATAACTAGTAGTTATCTTGCCCTTGAGTTCATAATTGGTTTCTGTTAGTCCCTTCTCCACAATTCTGTTTTTTTTTATGCCTCCGCAACGAAGTGGCCGGAGGCATTATGTTTTCGGGTCGTCTGTCCGTCCGTCCGTCCGTCCGTCCGTCCGTCCGTCCGTCCGTCCGTCCGTCCGTCCGTCCGTCTGTACGTCCGTACGTCCGTCCGTCCCGTTTTGTTTTTGTCGATATCTCAAGAACCGTGTGGTGGTTTTACATCAAACTTGGTATGAGGGTATATCCTTGGGGGATAATACTTTGTGTGGATTATAGGGTCACAGGGTCAAAGGTCAAAGGTCACAGGTTATTTTGTGGAAAAAAAAATTGAAATTTCATGTTTTTCTCCATATCTCGCAAATGGTTCAAGGTATCTTCATGGAACTTAGTATATATGCTTGTACCGATCGGCAGTGATTATCTAGGGAAGTTGGGGGTCATGGGTCAAAGGTCAGGGGGTCAAAGGTCAAGGTCAACTCCTCAAAATATCACTACTTTCCTTAAAATGCAATATGCCTGAAGTTTTTTTTTTTTTTAACTTGATGTATGGCATGTATTACCCAATATATATTTTTGGGGAAGTTTCTTGCCAAAAGGTCAAAGGTCAAAAGGTAAAAGGTCAAGTGAAAGTGCTAAATTGCACTTTTTCCTCCATATCTCGAAAGTAACTCAAGGTATCATCATGAAACTTACATATTTATGCATGTTCAACCTAACAGTGATTCTCTTTGGAACTGTGAGGTCAAAGGTCAAAGGCCAGGTTTAGATAAAATGCTATTTTCCCATTTGATACTGAAATTATACTTTTTCTCAATACCTTGAAAATTACTCCATGCATAAACTTATAAAAGGGTCAAAAGTCAAGTAAAAATCATCAGTTCCCCAAATACCTGCACTCTGACATTTTAATCATTCATCCAATTGAACCTACAATGTGTAGTTCTAGGAAAGTGAACATTCAGCACATTTGTGTCAAACCTGTCATTTTAATATTTTGCCAATTGTGTGAAACTGTCATCACACATTGTCAAGACATTGTACTATAGACCTATTAGGAGAACCATGCATTATGGCGGAGGCATATCAGTAGCCGTAGCGATATATCTAGTTTTTCATGAAATAGATGAATGGATTGATTCACTTTTGATATCGTCCACAATGAAAATTCTTAGTATAATGGATATTACCAGAGATACACATAAAATGAATAGCTTAGTAGACACAAAGACCTAATCCAAATTGGAACTAAAACTTGAACATATTGACATACGATATAACACACTATCACAACATAATGCGTCAAACCAAGTTACATGTAGTTACCTGCAGCACTAATTCGTGAATCTAATGTTTTCGATCTCTGAAGCACTAATTTACCAGTTCCTCTATCCGAGTGTGACATGTCACTCAGTGCAAGGTCAATCAGAAGTATCCGTAGCAGCTGCTGATCCTTCTTGTGTCAAGATCAGATGAACATCAAAGAGGGAGCATTTATTTTCATTTCACTTTTCCAGAGGACCTTCGACAAGACGGGCTGGAACTGGTCTGAAAACCTTGCATGTTTAGCAGTACTGTGCAGTAAAATTTTAGTTATTGAAAAGGTACAGAGAAACAAACTGATAGACGTACACACATGCGCTTAAAAAAGAAGTCCATTTAAACTACACTATTCAGTACTTTACATGTCAATGATCAAGTATAATGCATTAGATGTGAATCTGACACTGACATAGTGAATGGAATTAAGAATTTAAACAGAAAATTATAATCTTTAACCATAGTTTTGCAGAAGTGTGTAAATGTAGATGATTTGTTGAACCCAGACACCTCAAAACTGGAGTTATCACATCTCAAAAAATCCCCCAAGATATGTTACAAATGGTCGATTTACATTGTACATTGTAGCCGAGACTATCAAATCCTTCTGACAAATTTCACACAACTCATGAATCTCTGTAGACAAATTGTGGCCACCTCATAAATTCTTCCCTTGGCAATATTGCATGCAGCAGCAAACACAGGGACAAGGCATGTCTGTCAGGTTACTGGTAAACCCCTGGTCATTTGCCATATTCAGCCTCTTAATCTACCAAAACATGTGCATTGCACATACCAATAATGGCCGTAGCTCTCAGGTGCACAGCAGTCAGAGTGTGCAAAACCCACTTGGTTACTACTGGAGTTTTTGCATGTCACATATTGGGAGTTTTTTTTTTTTCCAAAATGGCCAAAACAAATATCAGGGTGTAACAAGCACATGTGGATGCTTGCTTGGGACTACTGATTTGTTCCAGTGGGGCAAGTGATGTACATTAACGCTTGCCTCTGCATGCTATAGAGCCATTGCCCACATGGCCGTTCGGACAGGTTTTTTAAAATTATTATTATTATGGGGGGGGGGGGTGCAAAACCATGATTAGAAGTCCATTGTGACAGACCTACAAGTGTAACAGACTCTGTACTTTTTCTGAGAAGGCAGAAACAAAGGGGCAATGTTGTAATATTTGGGGAGTGAGGGATCAGATCAGGGGATTGGACCCCTTGCCCCTCCCCCCCCCCCCCCCCCCACACACACACAAATTAAAAGGGGAAAATTGTGTGCTGAAGAAACTTTCAATTCAATCCCTATTTGTGATTCAATCTGATGAATATAAAAAAAAAATACTGTGAATATGAGCAAATTGTACAAAAAGTGAGTTTAGAAACGATAGAAACGTCGACAAAACCAGGCGAGATTACGATAAAGACAAAGGAATAAAAAACACATGGGAAAAACAGATATCACTGGTACATCAAGAACAGAAACTCATTGTATGTTTGGTTGATCGGAAAATGGAATGCGCGTAGAAAGCCAGAAAGGCTTATTATGTTGCACTTAAAGAGGTTAAAGAAATTGTCTTTCTCGCCATATCCTGCCATGATTGTAACATGGTGATCCAGCAGTTTTGATACCGATATTGTAATGATGTTCATATTGCAAAATTGATGTAACAATTTGTGCATACTTGCCCTGTAGCGCTTTCATGTCTGCGTTTGCAGTAGTCCTGGGCAAATACTGTGAAAAATAAAAACCTTCATTTGGATTTTACTCTTGTGCATACATGTATTTGCTCTTCGCAAACTTTGCAAAAGTTTTATATACATGAAAAGTTATGATTTGTACAGTAGTCATCCTTTAAGAATTGCAGGCTTTGTCTGTGATATAGCCTTTAACCCTAGTTAAGCCAGTATAGTAGTACCAGAGAATGGTATTTAAGGGATGCAGCTACCCTTATTGTCACCACAAGCTGTGTTTGTATTCAAGGTGTGCAACAACATCACAGTAAATATGTGTATATATTCTAACAATTTTTGACCATAATATCAGTACATAGTTGTGCTAGTGTACACTTTACATAAGGAAATGTTTCTTTTTCCATATTTTATGCATGTACATATATATCAAATGGGTACAAAGTGTTTTGGTAATATTTATAGTTTCATTGTAAATAAGTCATATTCATTATTTATTCTGGGTTTGTTTTGAAGACTCAAAATTGTCTGTCATTGTGTAGACCAGTATCTTTCATTCTAGAATTTATGAATGCCATTTCTGCAATCCTTGTATTTCTGTGAGCAAATGTTATGCTTTCCTTTTTAGTTTTTCCTCTTTTTTTTATAGTATGTGTGTAGCATTATTTATAATGATTGTTTAGAAAAGCTACAACTTGTTAATGACTTGATTAATTTTGCTGAGATTACTCAGTTTGGAATTGAGCAGTCGCTACATTCTCAAGTAGCAGTGGAGTGTTTTCCATTTTCCATTCAATGCCCTGTCAAGTTTGGTGACAGAATTCTGCAAACGGCAGGTTCTGCTGCATTATGTTTCACATTTCCTTGATTAAATCGTGAAAGCTGTCCATTTTTGTGCCATAATGATCCATTTTTACATGGGGAGTCATCACTGTGCAATGTTATCACATACATGTATTCGATTCCCTCTTTCAAACGTTTTTGAAGCACCTTCACTCTGCAAGATTGTTTCCTGAGAATACAGTGGAACCTCGTTATGAATGAGTGCAGATCATAATGAAATCATTTGATATGAAATGGTGATTTTGCAGGTCCAAACTCTTCACAGGGTTATTCCTTTGTTTGGTATACGTACCTTGATGTAGAGTAAAATCAGACAAACATTGTACAATCGTAGATCTCAAAACGCCATTTAAATCAGCAATTGTAAAGGTAATTGTAATGACGTTTAGGGTGCGTTAGAGCCCTCTAAAGCGAACCAAAGGGTACTGAACCAAAGAGTACTGTACCAAACTGTGCCAGCTTTGAAGCGTTTGAGAGCTCTGTTGAGAAAGCGTACCTCACGAGTTATTTTTAGAAAAGGTCACACATTTTTGTAGTAAGAGGGTCATTCACCTGGCGCTTGAACTACTTACAGCTGTCCCGAACAAAGAGAATGATGTCTTTGTATTATATGCGGATAATACGCACATGCTTTACAGCAAACTTTTGGTACGCTTTTGGTCTGCTTTTGGAGCACATTGGGAAGTCATTCACTTTTGGCTCAGTACAGTACGGTACGGTACACATTAGGAGCGTTTGAGCGCTCCTCTGGCGCGGGTACTGTATGGTACAGTTTGCTGTAGGAGAGCACTCGAATGCACCCTTATTCCCTTATAATAGGATTCTCCTACATTACTGTATCATTAAGAACATCTTACAGTAGGAGGGCAAAACAACAGGAGGATAAAAAAGCTGAAAAAGAAGAGATGTCAAAAGGACATGTTTAATATTGTTCAACTAAAAAAATAAATAAATCATTTGTTAAGTCATGAAATATAGATTTATGTCACTACTGTTTTATCATAATAGTATCTCTTTGCTCTAGATGCAATCTTATTGGACCTCTTACCTGTGCAATATAACATAATGTATTCATTCAGCACTTCTATGGTAACTGGAACCTACAGCCTTTTCCTCCTAGATTCTGGAATTCCCATTAACTTGTGTAGGAGCCACCCACTTCTTACAAATAATGTGACCGCCTAGTTCAAAAGCCTCAGAAGGTTGCAGATAGGTTTCTCCATAGTCGACCAAAATACGCCTTTTATGTTGACCAACACGAGTTTTTTTTTTTTTTTAAATTGAAATGTATTAAGACAGAATTGTTCTCTCTACTGTCAATAATTGGGGGCTTAAACCAAAAGTAAAGTCGAGAGATGGCATTTTAATAGAGCCTGTTTTTTTACCGAGGGGGGGGGGGGGGGGGGGAGGGGGGATGGTGGTTTCGGACAAGTGTGCTTAGGAGCTACCTTCACTGGAAATACATTGTATGTTTTTTGATTGATTGTTCCTGACAGCACACTGAATTGACCCCAACCTTTATACATGTATCCCCTTCACCTTTTTAGTACGAAACTGCACCTCTTAAATCAATCACTTTTTTATGCCACCGCCTGAAGGGTCCCGGAGGCATTATTTTAATGGATGATACTTTTAGTTATATATCATTTAAATACTTAAAGCTTTTAAACTCTTGTTCAAACTATGTAGAAAGTTAAATTAAAACCCATTTAAAAAAATACTTTTTTTAAATGGGTTTTGAGCTGGGGGGTCACGAAATGCAATGAAACTGGAATTTGTCATAATACAGTATTGTCAAATCCAGGGGAGAATTTGGAGGGAATGTTGTTTTTCGTCGCTGGTACGATGTAGTCCCTAAAGCTAACGAGATACAGTTGTATCTCCCTGTGTGAAGGTTGCAATCGTGTCCTTTCATTTAAAAAAAAAGAAAGAATGGTAATAGTTTCAAGACAAGATATCCTTGTAAAGTACTTCTTTGTCTGAATGCAAAGAATGCCAAGGCTACAGTGTATGTCTTTTTCTATACTTTATGAATTCTTATTTATCTGTGTGGCTTAGTGAAATATTTCGTTGTATTTAGACATAGTGTGCTACTGAATATGTGCTTTGAATAACGTTCTCAATATAATTTGATTTGACAGACAGCAATAACTCGTCACCATGATTATTAAGAAAACTGGATATTACGTGTACAAATCGTGAGTGAAAGTGGAATAAATCACTTTTGTGACATTGATGGAGTATTTGTTTACAGCAAGTGATTTACTCTTGTCTTTTGTTTCGGCTTTGTATGTGAAGTGTGAATGTATGATGCTCGTATGATGCTCAAATGTATGATGTTCGTTTGTATTTTTCTAACTACCGTGGTAATCAGAAGTTAGTGAGTCAGATATCTTTGTCAACCATACAAGATGTACTTCACGTACATTGTTTTCTACCGATTCATGCGACCTCGTATGACTGGATACAAGTAATTTCCTTTCACTCTCATTTGCATTCAGTAAAGAAGGAAAATAAAAATCTTAAAACTCTACCACATTTTTCCAAACTTTCACTCATCACATTCGCACCAACGCCTGGAATAATTACAGATACAAAGCAACATGCACGCATTATGATATGTTGACTTTTATGTCGCTGTACTTCAAATGGCAAAATCGTATGGATTAAACCCGAAAGAAACTGCAGAAGAGTTGCTTTTGTATGTGTGTGTGTTTGTTTGTCTGCATTCCCGGTACTTCAGTGTACGTGTTGACAGTTACATGGTAACGGTTAATTACTTGGGTGTCAACATTGTTTTCAACACACCCTCGGTGCTGCTGCAGCCGCCGCGTCACATTTTTGTGTACCGCACGTAAAAGACTGGTGCACTTTAATACATAGAAACTTTGGTTATAGCGCCCTCGCTTGTGCCGTCTTTATCCACATAAAGGTTGATTTAGAAAGATAGTATGCTTCTGTGCGTTCTACTTTTTCCTGTTTTGTTTTCTCTCTCCTTTGGCATAGAGGTTCATCATGATACAATGTACTTTCATCTGCTGTAGTTGTGACGCTTCCCTAAATACAAATCAATGCAGTGCCACCACTTATCACAGTTTGGTTATTGTTTAATCGTGTGTACTCCATGGCCCAAACTGTTGAGATATTTTTGTGCAAAGTTAAATATTTTGTGAAAAGGCAATTGGCAATCTCGATCTTTTCTTTCTCTTTTTGTAAGATGATACTCTTGACAATATTTATGGAAATGACTGCTTTTACAATGCAACTAGATGCGGGAACGTTTGTTTGCGCAATACACAAAAGACTTCATTCCTTGGTTGTTGTTGGTTTTTTTTTCTTTTCGTTTTATACAGAATTTTGAAAAATGTATGCACCAATCACTCACCGAAAGCATTTTATTACAGTATCCAACCTGTACAAATTGAGTGACATGTGACGCCTGAGAGCAATGCAGTTCATAGATGTTTGATTAGCTTAAAGAAATTGAACACTAGACAGTTACAGCTTGCAGCTGTTCCGAAGCTTCATTAAAGGTACGTTATTCGGACGGTTCGTTAATCCGAATAGTGAAACAAGGTACGTTTTTCCGAATGTGCGCTATAATCCACAATCGTGTAGTATTCTTTGCACCACCTCTCCATGTTCAGATTGAGGAACCTGAGCCAGCGTGACGCTTTTAAGTGTTCATGTACGTGTGTGCGCGTGCGTGTGTGCTCGTGTGTGTGTGTGTGTGGGGGGGGGGGGGGGGGGGGGTATTACTCCTGCTCGTGCCATTGCCGGGTTTCATCAGCCAATTACGCTACAAGCACAAAAAAGGGGCCTTCAGCAGCACCACTGCAATTTCCTAATGCAACTTGGTTCAAAAACAGAACCACATTTTCTGGTGCCTCTTCTGGGTAAAAAAGAAAGAAAGAAAGAAAGAAGTGGGGGCCAAGTGGTTAGACCCTATGATATTCCTATGTATAATTATCATCCCCCCCCCCCCCCCCCCCCCCCGCCGTCCCCGGTTGCGCTGCCCTGAATTGTATATTGACGAATTACACTCTCCGAACCGATAGCACCAGATGTCTGTCCCAATCTAGACCTATACTCTCCCGTTCAAAATGTACTTGCAATGTATGTAATTCTAGTACTAAGCTTGTCTGAAATATACGATGAAAGTTACTACACAGTATCTCCTGAATGCAGTGCGATCTGAGTACTGGTTTATGAGGGTGTGTGTGTTGGTGTGTCAACAAAATCATTGTGACGTTATCATTATGGGTGACATTTCGTCGTACAACTCGAGTATGACAAAATACGACCAATCTCTTGAATTCTGGAAAAGTCTAGGTGCACCTCTGCATTTCTCCGTGATTTTCGTCTCCTTTGCTGCTGTAACGATCAACCTCCTGACGATGTTTGCGATTCTGGCAAGTCGAGCCTTGCGGATCAAGCAGAACATCCTCATATTTAACTTGGCCCTTTCTGATTGTCTCTCAGCTTTGTGCGCGCCTGGATGTTCTTCTATGGTTCTAGTAAGATCGTCATTGAAATCTGCTTTTCTTTTCTTTTCTTTTTGTTTTAAACTAAAGAAATATTATGCCAGGGCTCCACACTAACTTTTATTTTGGTGGCCCAAAGGCAAACATCCGACCTTTATTGTCGAAATGAAAGCATCTTTCCCTGCGTAATTCCGCCAATACAGTATAACTCCTATAGTGTAAAAGTTAAAAACGGTGACTGCACGTCACGTGGTCATGGTTTGAGTACCTCGGTATAGGAACAACCTAATAAGACATATATAATTTCTTTCTTTCTGTTACGTGTACGGCATCAACAATATCCACGTTTACTGAAGAATGTATATAAGCCTATACAATGTATTCGTATTTACCTATACTCATTACATTGTACCCCGTAGAAAAGCCAAAGCACATAATATAGCATTAACCAGTCATCAGGTCATGATGGTTATATAGACATCCCGCAGCATCGGTTTATGTGCAATTGGCAGAGCTGGCATAATCATACTTTCTGCAATGACATGACTTTCCTCTTATTCTCATCTTATTCTTCTTTACGGTTATCATTAATTGTCCTTTCCTTTTATTTTAGTAATGGCATAAACAGCGAAATTAACAGATTATGGCTTGTTTTGGATGACTCTCGTCTTATTGTAACAAGAATTTGTTGCACTTTTTGAATTTTGTAACATTACTTTGAACACGAAATTATATGTTATATATGTATATGATATTATATGTGGCCAAATCAATTTTACATAATCATAAACACACGGTAATCCATATTTTATACATAAAATGAAATATGAGTTTTATGACAGCTCATGAGCTCCTGAACAGTGGGCGAGATATCGTATTATTCAGTTAGCAGGCCATTTAATTCTAAATCTTATCATCTCTTGTGATTGTCTTTTTTTCCCTAGTATAGGGACAGTTGTATTATTTCTATCAACCTCGGGATCGTCAGCAATTACTCGTACTTTAAGTGTTTCAACGAATTGCACTAGTTAAACCTGATTAACTCCTTAAAGCATTATGCATATGTTTGTTGGGTTTTTTTTTCGTTTTTTGTTTAGTTCTCAAGAGGAGGTAACATGAATGAGCCATACAAGCTTTATACGAATATTCGGAAAGGTGAAACTGGAATACTAACATGAACATTATCACTGATTATGTTTCCTCTTGTCACGCTACGAAAGCCGTTCTCTTCTCAACCAACAGTAACTCACTAGAAACTGTGAAAAGGATGCCCCCCAAATATCCATATCGTTGCATGATTAAGGATTGCGTTTATTTTCTGAAGAACAAAAAAAAAAAAAATGCACTCATAATACTTATCATCGTATCTATGTGTTTTCCTGTTTTCATTATTAATAATACATTCATTGTTGAATGTCTAACGTAACATAATATTTTATTGTATAAAAATCGCCCAGCATTTTGATACGTTTATTCTCTGAAAGGTGTTTGTGACGTTGTGACACGACAATAACCAGATAGTGGTTAGTCTAAATATCTGACATTGTCTGATCTTCTCTCGCTCTCCCTCTCTCTCTCTCTCTCTCTCTCTCTCTCTCCCTCTCTCTCGATGTATACAATGAAACAGTATACCTTGGGCCCAGACGCTTATTTGCAGACCTTCTTCTTTCCTACAACCACCATGTCGATGTTGACTACTTTAGGAATTGCTGTTCACCGACTTATTGTAATTCGCTTGGACCCAATATTGGCCACGATCAGTGTGTCACTTCGAAGAAATTGGTCTTAGCAATTGTGTTTACATGGATCCCAGTCTGTATCTATCTTGTCGTTTTAAAGTTTGGATCTCACGACTGCTTTTGGCTCCTCAGATATTCCGCTATCATGCTCATTAGCCAAGCAGGTGTTCTGGCAGTTTACTCCTTGTTGAACAGAACAATTCGTTTGTCGGCACAAAATGTTAATCTACAAAATGAGGCAGCGGCACTGAGGCATAGGAACAATAGAAAGCTGTTCGTGACATTTGCGTTAATTGCTGGGACATCAGTGTTGTGTTTTTTCCCACTAAACTGTTTAATTATTATCTACTGCTCACTCCGTAATATCGACTACGTAGATTACAGACGGTTTTTGTTTGCATTGGGGTTTTGTCAGTTTATCTCGAGCTTTAATAGCATTTTGAATCCCTGTATCTGCTGGTTTCGCCTCACAGATTCCAGGGCAAAATTGCGAGATTGGTGCCCTCGATGCTTGAAAAGAAATCGACGAGAACGGTCGTCAGACTTACGCAGTGCTCTTTGAAAAAGAATCTCAACAGCTCGTACGATATCAAATGTCATAATTATTTCATATAAACATCTATGTCATCATGACTAGTGATAAGGGATCGTAGTTTTGGTTGAGACCTAATTTCAGGTTTCTAACATTTTTGGATAATGAGAAACCTCTTATGAAATATGAAAGAGCATGTAATTCCATGAGGAATTCAACATTCCGCTTTATTTGATGAAAATTGGTTTTAAAATGGCTGAGATATCCAAAAACAGAGCGATTCTAATAAAGTGTGGGACCCACTTTTTATTACGATCGTTTTGTTTTACTTTGTATTTTTGATGTTTCAGTCATTCCAAACCCAATTTTTATCAAATAAACTTTAAATTCCTCTTAAAACGGTATGCTCGGTACTATTTCGGAAGTGTTTTCATGGTATCTCACAAAAAATCAAAAGCCCAATTCTCATCTCCACCAATACTGTACCATCCCTTTAAGATAATAATGTTATGTATTATCAATTCTATTAATGTGTTTTGCCGTTTGTATGAAGACCCTAATTCTTCTTCTCTGTCCCTTAACTCGACTGCAGTATAGTTTTGAATTCCAGGGTTAAAGCTGGTTTTTATCGGAACATCTGTTGTACCTATCAAGTTTCTAACGTGTAAAACAAAATACACTAAGGGCAAAATAATAGTGCGTTGGCCGTGTTAACAGCCATTCCGTCCTACTTATTATCAATCTCAAATTCCTTCGTTGAACAAATCCGCTAATAAATGTAGAGAATTTATGAAGGTATGTCAAACTTTGAACAACTTATACCACTGATATGTAAAAACAATAAGAATTAACCATTTTAAGCATTTTATGTATTTTCTAGTTAATATAAATGTTTTGTTTTCAAATTTGTCGGTCTATCTTTCGTATCATTTAAACATATTTGCGTCATTATCATTACAATGTAGGCCTACTTGTATTCGTACAATGCGATTAGTAAGTCTAATAGTATTACTATCATTAGTATAAGCGATTTGTATAAGCGTTGACAAAACCATTGATGTTATTTAGAGGACCTACAAATCAAAGAAGTATCGTTGTGTACAGAGCGCACCACATTTATACATGTCTTACAAGTGCTGATGGCATAGAGCGTTTTTTTTCTACTAACGCTGTGAATCGAAGATGAACTGAACATGAGGACAAAGATATCTTGGTCATTAAGCAGCACTAATAGAACATAAAAATCTAAGTCAGATTAACAAAATTTATATTAGCCTCTTAGGTACAGTATTTTAATACAAAGGTACACTTGTATGGATGCCTTTATGTATGGATAAATCTTATGTATGTTTGTATACTTGTCACAATCAACAAGACGGTTTGGCTGTGTCTATGGCACTTTCAAGAAGCTTTTTTAACTGCTATTTTGTTGTTCTTGCAATATTTTCATCTTAAGGGGGTAGATCGACAGATTTGTTGTCACATGTATATTCCTCCTAATTTCTGTGTTCATGTAGTAACAGATGATTGTTTTATATTTATTTAAATTAATGAAGTCGACGTCGACTTTTTATTACCCACGCCGATGAAAATCGGCAGGGGGTTATGTAAAGGGTTCCGTATATTTGTTTGTTTGTTTGTTTGTTTGTTTGGTTTTTTTTTTTTTGTTTGTTTGTTTGTTTGTTTGTTTGTGTACAAGATAACAAGAGAACGGGTAAACGGATTTGCACGAAATGTTCAGGGAATGTTTGGATAATGACAGGAAAGAATCGATTAGATTTTGGTGATAATCGGTTGACCCTTGCAAATTCTGTGTGACCTTGAAGTTTTGACCCCATGGTATAGTGACCATTCCGAAAATTTCCCGTTTCTCACTTTGCGATTTTCCGCTACCATACGAAGACATAAACTCCCCAACGATCCGACTTCGCTGCTCAAATGTTCGTAAGAATTCCGAAATTTACGTTTAGGCCTATTTGAGGGACTATGTCCTTCTAGATTTATGAAAGTTCGTTCTCCGTCATCACAAACTGGCCCGTATTTTGATGATTTTTCAGATTAACATTGATTGTTTTTTTCGTTGGAGGAGCATTTTGCTCGGTCGCAGTCACACTGCACGATATGCGTGCTCAATGTCAATGCGTGTGCAAGGCCGCTGAAAATGCATCGCGCTCTACACTGTTGGTGCAAAATTGCACCGCGGACGTTGCGGCGCTCGTTGGTGGCCGAATACTGGTGCAGTAGACATTTGCATTCAACCCTTGCATTGAAATAATTCCCGTAGACACTAATCATAGGGGTAATTGCCTAGGGGGTACGTAAATTTTGTTTTTCTTTTTTGCTTTTTGTGGATACCATCAAAGATCGTACACTCATACGACCTTTGATATTTGATGATTTTTCAAATTAACATTGATTGTTTTTTTCGTTGGAGGAGCATTTTGCTCGGTCGCAGTCACACAGCAGGATATGCGTGCTCAATGTCAATGCGTGTGCAAGGCCGCTGAAAATGCATCGCGCTCTACATTGTTGGTGCAAAATTGCACCGGGGACGTTGCGGCGCTCGTTGGTGGCCGAATACTGGTGCAGTAGACATTTGCATTCAACCCTTGCATTGAATAATTCCCGTAGACACTAATCATAGGGGTAATTGCCTAGGGGGTACGTAAATTTTGTTTTTCTTTTTTGCTTTTGTGGATACCATCAAAGATCGTACACTCATACGACCTTTGATATCAACACACTCTCGGCTTGCTATAATCAAAATATCCCGCAAGAAAACGGCGTATTTCTCGATTTTTAGCGCTTTTTCCGCGACCCGTCGCGTAGACAATACTCTTAAAACTGGACTTAATTCGCGCGCGCTTGGAAAAGTTCCGATTCTGCACTTTTGACGGTGGAATTTGGGATTTTCGATGGATTTTTGGAGGAGACTTAAGGACTTTCCTGTACGTGAATGAGTGTTAATACCGTATGTGTAATTATGTGATTTGCGTGTGATGTGTCTGTAGAACCAAAGATCGTACACTTCAGTGTACGATCTTTGGTAGAACTCACTGGCTGGTGATAAAGCACACTGGCAATTAAGTGGCCGAATTCTGGTAGATGACCGAATGCACATTATGTTTACCCCGACTTTGTACTTAGGCGTGGGTCTGCCGCCTTTGACGGCCCCTCTCTAGTTCTTTTTAATGTAAACAGTGTTACATAAAAGTTGTTTAACTTGTTTAACTACTAAATCTTAGAGAACAATATTACATAAATATTGTACAAAAAATTAAGGGAGAGAAAAATGCATAAGTGAATCATTATTATTAATGATTAACAAGGTACGTTCTGAATGGGTGCAGAGCAAATAATATTCTTTCCAACGAGGAAGAGGTATATATTTTTGTTATAAGATATTCATAATGTGACCGTGCATCACAAACCCAACAAAAAGTTCCACTTCCTGATTAATATGAGGACTACATTTTATGTAAAATTAGTCGATCTATTAATTCTATTGTAATCCATATTCTTTCCATCATTCAGATAAAGTAGGAAAAGACCATTTCTATTGAGTTATGCATCATTATGAAGCTTAGGCCTACAGTCTTTCGTAATCTGTTCTTAAATTCAAATAATTGTTTAGCGACTTTTTGATGGTTTTGTGATACAGTATCACGTTATTATGAGGTATTTTATACTTCAAACACACTTTGGCATATCATCTTATTGGAAATTATGTCAACTTCATTGAATGATGTGACACAAGATATGGACTATCAACTTTCTGATTACGTATGCAAATTAGCATCGTGCTCGCAAAGCTTTTCCTGGTTCATGACACTATACTGTTGAGCCCAATACCTTCATACTCTCAGGATAAATAAAGAAATCGGAGAAAGTGGAGAAAGTGGAAACTTCCCGTGTCTAATATAGGGTGTCACGAAAACGATACATGCACGGCAACGCGACAAAATCATTATCAATTTCTATGTTTCTAAAGAAACTTGCGTTTACAATAATAGTTTCACTGGATTCATCGATTATTTCCTTTACAACTTTACACATGATTTCCTTTCCTTTAGATGGAACCCCGAGGAAGACGAAGCTATGCATGGATTCACCTATTTGTAAATGATGTTATTCACTATGATGTCCCACTGAGTAGATTAATAATTGCAATGTTTAGAAGAGCATTCCATTCTTAACCTCCCACACAAAAACATAGGGAAATTTCGCGTGTGTGCGTGTGAATGTGTTTACATGACAATGTGATTTCGACATGAACGAAACTGAATTTAAGCTTAAAGGCATAATCTATTGTTTGCAGATGAAACAAATACCCACCATTAGTGCCTTAATATAGTTCTAAAATGTGAGTTATATTAGAGATAGAAACAACCACTGTAAAAAATGAATCTCAATAATCGATGTTAAGTATTGTTAAATATAAAAAAATGTGAATGATAGTTGTAATAAGAATGCTTCCAGATTAAACCTTCTACGGTTACGGTTTAGTGAGAAAAATACTGATATCTCCTTAATGTGTTTTAGACTTTATTGCGAAAGTCTTATATGATAGGATGTTTTGTGGTACAACAGACCTACACATAAATTATGCATTAAATGTCACATCTTGAACATTTTTTTCTTAAATCACTGTTCCCAAAGGTAAACAGGACCTTTAATGAAAATTTAGTATGTATAATTTACATATATGTATATATATATATATATATATATATATATATATATATATATATATACATATATATAATAATTATAACTTAACCGGTCAATGTCATACTTTTGTCATTCCAATTTATGGATATGCATTCAAATTCACACATCGCACACACGTAAAAAATTTTTAGCTTTTAAATTCAGATGCAAAGCTATCAATTTCATTTATGGGAGTTCTATTTCGTTTCCGTCAAGACAAGTTCACGCATGTGCATTCAATTTCTAAGCGAGCACTGAATTTCCTGCTCGTGCATTCAAATTCACGACATAGTGCTCATTGAATGAGTTTGTTTGCAGCGCTCACTTTCATTTTCCGATGATCAGTTTCCTCCGTGGAAGAAGGAAATAATAAAATCGATATTTCTTTTTTTAAGAATGGGGTGACGGGGTGAGGATGGGAGCAGAGAGGGGCGAAAGATTGCTATAAAAGATGCAAAGAGGTATACACGACATTTCATAATTTGTACTTGATATTTGTATGTCCTTTATCTCCTTCACTTTCTCTTCCTTCCGCGCCTAGAGCACTCTGCAGAGTGGATTTGGCGCTATATAAATCATATCAATTATTATGATTATCATTATTATAAGTGTTAATGTTTCTGCATTGTTCTGTGTTCATGTCTTCTTGCTTTATCACTTCAGGAAAGTTTAAAGGGATCGTACATTTTTGGTTAAGACCTAATTTTCAGGTTTCTAACATGTTCTGCTGAGATAATGAGAAACTTCTTATGAAATATGAAAGAGCATGTCATTCTTTGAGGAATTCAACATTTATTTGATGAAAATTGGTTTTGAAATGGCTGAGATATCCAAAAAAGAGCAATTCTAATAAAGTGTGGGACCCACACTTTGTTACGATAGCTTTGTTTTACTTTGTTTTTGGATGTTTCAGTCATTCCAAACCCGATTTTCATCAAATAGACTTTGAATTCCTCTTAAAATGGTATGCTCTGTACTATATCATAAGTGTTTTCTTGATATCTCGCAAAAAGTTAAAAGCCCAATTCTCATCTCCACCAATACTGTACTATCCCTTTAAGTTATAAGGCCTTGAGTATTCAGCAGTGCACCCAATCAACACAAGTTAAACATGCTCCTTGGTGACACCACGCATGCACTAAAAAGGTACAACATCCCGACACTATAACCACACAATGTAACAATAAAAACAAATTGACACACATTGATCTCACATAGTCATGAAAAAAAATAATAGCAGTAACATATTCATAAACAATAAACAAGACGGTACTTCAATGTTCATGCCATCATTTTCAATGTCAGCCTGAATGTACAGTCGAATCTGGTTCTCTCGACCGTACCAATCAACCGCCTTATTATGCTTGTCTATAGTGCCTGATGTGCCTTCATATGGCTGCCATTTTGCCCTCGTCATGCTCGTGAAGTTCAGATTTTTGAATAACAAGTTTAGCCTATGCAGCAAAATGTATAATCTTCATCATGAAGCCCAAACTATTGAAAGGCAAGTGAAAAAGACACACATGCTAATCCCAAGCTAAATAAATTGAATGGACTTCTTTGGAACATGGTTGCCTTTTCATGAACTTGAATGACCGAGGAGCTTCGGTGCCTTGAAATATTGCTGTATTTGAATTCTAATTCCTGAAATGCATGCTCCTATCTTAAATTTGAATGACGCAAACGAAAAATTATTGATTGCTCCAATAGTAAATTTGAATGACCGAATTTTGAATTTGATTGGTGATTTACAGTGCTGCGAGTGTGGAATGCGTGAAACCGAATGCTCGGAATAGGAGCTTGAATGACTTTTTTTTTTTAATGAAATTGGGCCGGCAAAGCCTATTATTTGAGGGAATTTCACCACGTGCTCACATTATCAATCAATCAATCAATCAATCATAGTTTATTTCCAATCAACGAAAATCAAAAACATAGTACAATGTATACATGTCATTAATTGATATTGTTCAAACGCTTGCAAAAGATTCATGTGATATACGAGACTTATATAGAACAACATATATGTACAATAATAAAGAGGAACACTGTACAAATACTACGTGGGCGAGCGGAAAATAAATTCGATCATGGAAAATAGTGATCCACTAAAAAGCAAAGCTTGTCGGACGTGCTAGATAAATAATGAGTGAATGATATACTATTCTATAACAATATACATGTTATATAGTTATTTAGAGATACACAGGTCGGAAAAAAATATAGTCATATTAGTCAGGATTAGTCAGGATATAATCAATGCTCTACCATAGCATTTCCAGCAAATCATACCACCGGTATAGGATATCGGCTGCGACACTGAGACACAAGAAAGCAAAAGAAAAAAAAAACAACAACAACACCAACGCAGAACACCCAATACATGTATTTCTATTGGCATTTCATACTTTATATCCATTGTACAAAAAGGTCAATAAGCGGCAGTGACAAGATTCTTAAGCACAACGATGTATTTTATTATCCATTTACATCACCTTTACAGCTCTTTAAATAGCCCCCCCCCCTTCCCGATCAATTTCTTCCTCTCTGTTATCTCCCCCTCCTTCTCTCCCTATCTCTCTCACCTTTATGTCCCTGTTTAATAAGAAAAAAAGAATGAAAGTGGATGCATCATGCGTTATTTTTGTCAATTATGTTTCCACACATACGCCTCTTCTTTAGAGTTGCCATGGTTACTATGGAAAAGTGTAGAATTAACGAGCATAGCTGGTCACCTCCGTAAAGATGGTCTTAAATTCAATCGTTACTAAGATTGCGCTTGTTTCTTGTGACGCTTCTCAGCCGTGACACCGAGTTGAGTTACACGCATTAGAAGCAACATAACTATATTCAAACGCCGTTGAGTTCCAACATTATCATTGTCTGCGCGTGTTTTTCAGGCAAATCAATATACCACGTAATAGGAGACTTGGGATTATGTTTATGCCTATATTTTATATGATTTCATTGTGGAGAAAAGAAACCGCAATGAATTTGCACTAAACTAAACTGAACTGAACTTATACCTACAACGCATTGCCGACGCATGACAACTGCTCGAATAGTATTTTTATAAGATTTTTTTAAAAGTAGAAAACAAGCAGTCGTCCTCTAACATAAAACAGAGGCGGATCCAGGAATTTCTTTAATAATCGGGGAGGAGCGCACCTGGCGCATCCCCCACCCCCATTTCTAATTTTTATTTCTTTGATTAAACAATAATAAAAAAAAAAATAGATAAAGGGGGTGCGTGCACGGTGCGCCTCCACTGTATAATGACCTGACGTTTCCTCTTATAGCAACTCTTGCATTTTGAAAGCTATACATGTACATTGATAGAACCCTATTATCATTTTTAGGATAGTCCGTTTGTGATTTGATAGCCTTTCAATGACAGCGTACAAATTGCGAATAAACATGCAAGTCAAATAGAAACATCTTCCTCTCACTTCTATAATAATGACGTCACAATGTATACGGCTCCGTTGTTATAAGATGTACACGTACGGAAGAAGTAAGAAAATCCTGAAAATGTGGTGTTGTGATATTTCCATAATAGCGTCCTTCGCATATCCTTTACGTCTTCAGAGTGAATTACTGTTTGTGTTGATTGTTCCACATGTGGCATCATTTAATTTCATGCCTCGATACATTATGCTTTTGCGATGATCATTATGGTGATTTTCCCATTGCCCTCTGCCTACTCTTCTACCTCGTTATACTGGTGATTTGAAGCCATTTATGTTAGATATTCTTGTACGATCGATTATTGACACATATAAACACCTCACGCAAGCATTATTAAAGGGATCGTATAGTTTTGGTTGAGACTTGGTTTCAACGTTTATTTGATAAAAATTGATTCTGAAATTGGTCAGATATCCAAAACAGAGTGATACTAATAAAGTGTTGGACCCACACTTATTACGATCTTTTTGTTTTACTTTTTTTTGGATGTTTCAGTCATTCCAAACCCGATTTTTATCAAATAAACTTTGAATTCCTCTTTAGATGGTATGCTCTGTGGTTTATTATCATAAGTGTTTTCTTTGTATCTCACAAAAAAGTTAAAGCCCAATTTTCATCTCCACCAATACTGTACTATCCCTTTAACCTTCTGTGTGCCACATTGATTACCTACCCAGACAATTGTATGTTTGTGTGTAAAATTTGAACACATTTGGCTCATTGGTAGGGAAAGGGTGCAGTAACTTCATTGTCAATGTAACACAGAGTATCAGAGAACATAATATAGTTTTCAAAAACGTTTGGAGGATTTCCGAAAAGTAACTCACTGTTATGACCACTTTTCCGAATGAGTGTAATGTTCCACAAGTCAATAAATTAATCAACTTCTTCCTAATCACACTATTCTAAAAAAAAGTATAAAAGGTAAACTACTGAAAACACAATTTTCAATTCACAATTAACATTTCTGATTTCAAATTTTAGAATTTTGTAGAAGAAGAACTGCTCTTTTAGAAAATGAGAACATAACTCGAGATGGACCGGGGTGATCCGCTTCAACTGTTTTACTTCTCACATAGGATAAGGGTCTTCGCCTTTTTGTCGGTTTTGTGATTCACAGTCGCATATATTATAATTATACAGTATATATATATATATATATATATATATATATATATATATTATATATGATTATGTATGTATGTATGTATGTATATATATATATATACATATATATATATATATTGTGTGTGTGCGTGTGTGTGTGTGTGTGTGTGTGTGTGTTTACGATTGAATAAATGAAGGCTCGTATGCATTGGGAAAAAATTCCAATTATATCTAGATCATAAGCTGAGTCTATATACCAAATCTTCCATTTTCTTTTCTATCTTTTATTTGGGGGGGGGGTATTTTAGTATATTATAGGGTGTGTTTTTTTAATTCGTTTGGCCGACTTCTTCATTTTACGAATACAATGTATAAAATCACCATCAACATTGCTCATCAGTCACTCATTTCTCTCTTCTCAACGACCAACCTTTCCATTATTCCCTCATTTATATGTGATAAACTTACACAATATGTGTATGATTGTACAGTGGGAACACGCACCCCCCCCCCCCCCCCCCCCATGCTTCATATTATAATTGGTCAGGATCTCAACTCGGGATTCCACAACTTTAAAAAGTACGGGGTACGGGGCCATGAAATACACAACACCATCCTCATCTTACATTGTTGTTGAAGAGAATAGTGCTTAATAACCTTCGAAAATTCTTGAAATAAAACAACAATAACAAACAAACAAGAGGTTATAAAAGACACGGGAAGAAAGACATGCACTGCTATCCAATGCATAGACTGCGTGTGAAAGCGAATTTCCGCAACGTTCATTCTGACACTGTGAAAATACCAATCAGAGGTTGAACTCGCAGATGTAGCCTAAGTTCGAGCTACATGGAGAATCGGTCAGGTCATAGCCGCTGAAACTTCCACAGTCCTGCCTGCCTGCGCTGCCCCAATAGGGCTGTCCCCTCCGCCACATACTACTTGATAGTGGCAACGTGCCGCCGACTCGCTCCCATGTGTAGACACCTTCGGTCGATCTGTCATTAAGGCCAGTCCAGATCGATGGGAAGGTGGTTATTCCGTAGTGCGAGATGAGAACGTCCTCTCGAATGCTAGATAGCTCATTTGGCGTTTCTATGGCGACCAGATATCCTCCCAGTTCACCGCATCTATCCCGGGCTACGTCCCACGACTGACGGTCCTGGCGGTAGAGATAGCATGAGTTTGGGGACGATACATCGCCAGGGCAGACGATATCTTGATACCAAACAAGATAAGACAAAAACTCACACCATAGGAAGGGCCGATAAAGACTACTATGTGATCGCCCAGCTCAAAACCCACAATATCATGACTCTCTGTGATGGACCATAATTATGTAATTCTGGATGACACACTTAAATTTTCAAGTTTGTCGCACCTTCCGGAGTACACTTTCTCTACCGACTGTCAAAATTTGGCGGCTAAAACAAACAAACAAACAAAACAAAACAAAACAAAACACTAAGCCGAAATCGACATACTCTCTAAAAAAAAATTGAGTGAAAATTTTCACTCTTTAAGGAGTGAATACAAAAAAGAGTGAATTTAGAGTGAAATTGGAGTGATTTTTTAGTGAAAATGTTCATTTTCACTCGTTTTAGAGTGACGTCAGGGATCACTCCAAAATCTTCGAGTGATCCCTGAGGTCACTCCAAAATGAGTGAAAATGAACATTTTCACTCGAAATTCACTCCAATTTCACTCTAAATTCACTCTTTTTTGTATTCACTCCTTCAAGAGTGAATATTTTCACTCGATTTTTTTTAGAGAGTACACTCCATTAGCAGTTTTTTTTTTCTCTGTACCATAAAGGTGTATATAATATTTAAACTTAATAAGATTTCACGTAAGTGTGGCTCCCAAAAGAAATGTAAAAACAGACTGGCAATGTATCTATGACCAATAAAGTATAGCTTCATTTGACCTTAAAATGGTCGGCGTCTTACGCCAACTTGAAACTTTGTCAAGACACCTGAAAAAGGCGTGAGACGCCGAAATTTGTGTCAAATAAACCTATACCTTATTGCCATCAAAAAAAAAAAATCCATTAATATATTTTTTATGTATTATATATATATATATATATATATGTGTGTGTCTGTCTGTGTGTGTGTGTGTGTAATAAATTCCTACAGGCGCTCCTCTTCATTAGGAATTATCTCATGTTTCATAGATAATTCTGTCTCTAAATCTTTTTATTCCGGTTTCTTTGTTTCTTTGAAGCTGTATCCTCCTAATTATGTCTCCCTTATTTTGATTGATTTTTAATGGGTCAGGATAGAAGAATTCTAACATGGTAAAAATCATTTCATGACTGAGATTTTGCTGTTGTAAACTGTCCAGAAAAGTGGAATTCAGACTGGCCTACTACTTTTATTTTTGTGCTGGATGAACACAAACATGGACACATTCGTACAAAACGGATAAGGTATCGAAAGATTTTTTTTAGAATCCATATTTTATTTTGTAGCTTGTGGAAAATGGAATAATATCATTGTCAACATTGGGCGCCCTGTTCCCTAAACAGATAGCAGGATAAATCACTCAGTTAAATGCATAGGGGTGAAACTCTAGAATAAATAAAGTATTTGATTTAAGATCTACTGGAAGAACAATGGCAAGATGTTAATTAAAAACAATGCTCTTTTTTGCTGATTTTTATTCGCTCCTTGTTTTCTCTAAACGTACTTAATTACTGCTGCCGAAAATATTGAAAGAGACAGCGAACTGTGGCACGTTTTGTTGAGATATATTAACGATTTATGTACTGAAACAGAAATACTGTATATATATATATATATATATATATATATATATGTGACCGTGCACCTCAAAACGAACATAAAATCGCACACACTGATTTTGCGTGAGGACTGAAAATAAGTGAAATGGGTCAACCTAGCCGAACTTGATTTTTTCATATTTTCTGAAAGAGCGGGTCTTCTTTTACATTATGCTAAAATTTGGTATCACAAAACGGGCAGAAAAGTGGGGTTTTTTTTTAGCAGTTTATCTCGAACATTTTTGGTAGAATAGTGTGATTAGGTGTGTCTCTAGAATTCCTTTTTCATTTCTGAAAAACCTTGTCCACACTCTTCACTTTCAACTCTAATAACTTTTGAAAGGATAGTGCTACTGCTTTGAAAGTTGGCATTAATTATGGACAGAATGTGTTAATGAGGCATGCTTAATTTTAGTTTAATTTGATAATCCCTTCATTGTTGTTACTCTGGTGGTTTACTTCCTATTTTTTGTCCCATTCATGGCACAGCCAGCACGGTTTGGTAAAGATTAAGCGCTTGAATAGACACTGTACTTCAGAGCCTCTTTTCTCAATTCACACTTTTTCTGAGTTTGTGCTTTCTTTCCAATATTTAGATAGGTTAGGAGAGTCTATTTGATTTGATTTGTACATCATTTTAAAGCTTAAAGTCTGCTCTTTTAGAATATGGTCTTAACTAAAAATTCATATCTGGCGACTTTTTGTGTGTTTTGAGGTGCAGAGTCACATGCTAAATATATATATATATGAAGAGTTTGTTCGCAAAAACTAATAAGTCCATTTTTGAGATTTTGCAGTATGGTCTCTGTCATAAAGTACAAAATTATACCTTTTTAAATGATATATTGGTCACTACATATAAAGGTACACTTTTGAAGTTATGGTCAAAAGAAGCAACAATTGTTTTTTTTATTTTTCTCTTTATTTTTCTTGACCTTTAGGTCTAATCGCAAATATCTCCATTTGGCAAATATAATGGACTTATCGGTTTTTGCGAACAAACTCTTCATTACTACCTGCTCTAGAGCACATACATTTACACGCAAGTAATTCTACCTCAAATTTGGTGCTTTAGCTCCATGATTCTATTAACCTCAAAATATTTACTTGTGATATCCTCATTTTTTATTCATGTGTACGTACCTACTTCGCAAACCTCTCCGACAAATGGTCTCGGACACTCGCAGGTGAATTTTTCAAGAGTTTCAGAACAGGTCCCTCCATTAAGACACGGATTCGGCATGCAATCTGTTTGTGTGATAAACAATGCAGTAGAATACAGGCATCAAAATCTGCTTTATGCTTGCCAAGACTATGCACCTATTGACATCTATTTGTACTGCTTGAAATATGTGAGCGCTATAAACACGACCATCATTGCTGTAAAGACGAGAAGTATTAAAAGGTTTTTGTCTATGTTTAGTAACGTTGAGTCCGCAACTAAACCTTAACTTTGTATTATCCACCGACCAAAACAATGCATTTTATTATGCATCCGCATTTTTTTTTTCTTCTCTCTTAACACACGAGAGTTACCTCAGGTCAACATCACAATAATGTACAAACTTCAGTAGTGCTCAGGGGACTTATCACTTCATATATATATATATATATATATATATATATATATATACATACATACATATACATTATGGTGAACAATAGGTCCGCCATATAATTATGATATTACGCGCACGTTTATGCAAACTAACTCTTAAAGTAAGCTGTTCTTTAACAGGACCCATATCATTATCGTAATGTTTAGAATAGTCCATTTTTTAATGATTTGGTAACCTTTCATTGACAGGACATTTCATTACCAATTACACGCAAGTTAAAAAAGAAACATCTTTACCCGGATGGGCACAGTATAAGTTGGTCCTTCCTCTAGCTTCTTCGGGAATAATGACGTCATACTGAGGATGGTCACGAGGGACGTATTTGGGTGTCGATCGGACAAAGCCGCCCGTTTTCTCGGAGAAAATCTTTGGACAAGGATTTTCAGACGCTGATGCCACGTTCTGGCATGCATCTCTTTCAGGTACGGCTGTTTCAGCGAAGAAATCTACAAATTAAAAGCGTTAAAAACTTGATATTAATCAGTCATCGGGATTACCTGTCTTTGCTTCAAACTACTGCAAGAAAGGATTTTTTTTTAACACTAAGCTGTATTTTGAGCACACTGATGATTGTTCCCTTTTCATCACGTGTAAACCACATTGAAATTAAGAAAACGCACAGCAAAGTTAAACAATATCTTCAATGGCGATTATTAATCATCTATCGCAGAAAAACAGGAGTTCAAAGGATGAAAATTTATTGAAACACAGTTGTACGAAGAAATATGATGACGATGGCTGATGACGAACAAATCAACATATATCAATAGTACGAAATTTCATTTCTTTTTTTAGGCTCCATTCATTTTACAGACGTACTTGATAGATAAATGTTAGACTATCTTAGCTTTAAAAAAAAGAACACACTTTTTAAAAGCCTTGACGTCAGTAAAGTTTATTCATGCATTAAAGTATCCATTTTGATTTTTCTTGGGAACATTATACTTACTTTTCTGAAATGCGAGTATATTATATAAGACCATTTGGAGAAAAAATGGTTTAAAAACCTGCATCTTGGCCATTGAAGTACTCTGGATTCTGGTGGATAAGGGGGAGAAGAATTAACATTGCCACTGGATTGCATTACATGCTATTGTGTCCAAGTGCAAACAAGAGAGAGAGAGAGAGAGAGAGAAATTATAGGTCGAATGTTTTCCAATCTTACATAATGTGGTCGATAATGAAACTACCAAAGTTTTTCTTTTAAATAGCCTTGGGAATTCAATGATAGTCGGAGTTGGGTTTTGATAATCCTTGAAAATATTTTTAATTGATTACACATTATTTCACAAGCAACAAATGAGAGTAAAAGGGCAGATAATGTAGACTTTTACGAATTCTTACACGGGTATGAACGAGACAATAAGGATATTTGATGCTATTTTTCAACCGGTTACAATTGCGCCAGAATCTATACATTGTCTGTTGTCTGTAAGCCGGCGGGATAATTGCGTGATATGGAGAACGTTTTGAAGAATTTCACTGGAAAAACAAAGGGATGATTCACGAAAAATTTATGTCAATCTTAAATTCCAAGTTCAACATCAATGATTATGATAGCTTGTGTGCCTTAAATGACATTCTAACTTCAAAATTAAGATGAAAATTTTGAAGAATTTTCTTTTCACACAGGCATGAAAATGCAAAATAAAGCAAGTAACAAAGGATTTCTCATGTAAATATTGCTCACAATTTGTAGTGCATTCCATCGATTTAAATATTCTTTGGGAGGCACTCACCAGATATGTCAAATTTTAAAAATAGAAACATGAAACATTTATGAAGCATGCATCTGCACAATGTGGTAACGAGAGTTCTTTTTTATTCTACATCTATTTGTCTCTACATGTCTTTTCTATTATATCCCCATGCACCAATTTTTGGAGCTTAACTGCACCTATCCGCAGGGTATTCTCGAATATCTTCATTTATTATTCATCGTGTTTCGCTGTACGTGCTTATTAGTGTCTTCAACTGTATCGATATCATTCATGACGGCCTTGCGGAGCAATGGCAGACGTCAATTAGCACCCACGCTCAAACAAAGCGCATGGATATAACACGGTGGAGTTCTATACACGCCAGTTTTTGTTGTAATCCATCTACCCTTCAGTACATAAGTGCATTGTCTATATTTTTCATTGATTTCTGTCATTTTTTTTTTTTGGAAACTGTATAATTTCCGAATGACTCAACATGACATTGCAACCTTACAATAATTACTGCGCTTACTCCGTTACGTATAATTGTCATTTTTATCATTGCAACCACTATCTTTAAAGGAAACCAAAACCCAAAGAGAAGGGTGTATTGAGTGAAAGCAACAACATAATTATAGAACACATCAGTGAAAGTTTGAGGAAGATCGGATAATCGATGCAAAAAAATATGGATTTTAAATTTTTGGTGTTGGAACTGCTGGATGAGGAGACTACTAGAGGTTATACTACAGTAACGTCATGTATGAACAACAATCAACAATATAAAGAAAATATAAAGTGAATTGTGTTATAGAATTAACTTTTCTAGCATTATGAAAGAGTGCTTGACTAACCGCTTCATTGTTGTCCACACATGACATCACAATCAGTAGTCTCCTCATCCAACGGTTCCAACACCAACACTTTCAAAATTCATAACTTTTGCATCGATTGTCCGATTTTCCCCAAACTTTCCCTGATGTGTTCTACTGATGTTGCTGTTTTCATTCAATCCACATTTGGTTGGGGGGGGGGGGGGTTCGGTCTCCATTAAACGGTAGATGAAGACCGCCATGTCTGGATTGCAAGATAGTGGTATACGAGTCCATGAAGACGTCGTATTTCTGAACACGTTTGACGCATGATATTCATTGACACAAACACTATCGTTTCTAAATTAGTGTCCAGTGGTAATGATTTCCACACATTGCCCTAGATATTTCATGCATATATCTGCAGCTGGAGCAGAAAATGAGACATACAGTATCACAGCAAGTGTTTTAATGAAATTTCTGAAATAATTCCTTTCACTGCGTTTTCAAATCTTTTGCAAGCCTACTTTGATTTTTTTTTTAGCCAGAAAACTTTATCCTCATTCCAGACCTACTCGAACAACAACCTTTGCGATGTTTCAGATGTACGGTCACAAATGATTTCACTCAGTTTATATTATAAGAACATTATTTTGATAACCACATTTCTCTATACGTGGCTAGACTTATATACTACAAAATCTAAACCATAAAATTTTCAGTTCCTCATAAATTGTGCTCATAATAATGTAATATTGGGAATGAATACAAGAAATATCATAATAAACACTCTGTGGAGGAAATACATTAAAAAAAAAATACAGAGATTATTCACCTTAAATGAAAGAAAGAAAGATATCATTCAGAGGGGTGAAGGTTCAGGTGCGAGTTTCTTCACTTTGTCTCCGTCTACAAATCAAATTTGTTAAGATCGCAACTGCTGATCTGTAAATTAACAAACATGTCGGAAAAAAATGCCAGTGGTATTCGAACCTGTCATCTACTGCTGAATGATATTTTTCTTTCTTTCATTTGGTATCCTTATCCGCCTTGGACTACTTAACATAATAATGTCGGAATTTCGGAGCTTGGATATTTGTTCCATGTTCTTCGTGTCACTGCCGGCAACCAGGGACAGCCTGGTGATAGTGTCGCTGCCCGGAAAGCAGTAGATGACAGATTCGAGTCCCACTGTTTCCTTTTTCCGACATGTTTGTTAATTTACAGATCAGCAGTTACGATCTTAACAAATTCAATTTGAAGAGGGAGACAAAGTGAAGAAACCCGCACTTGATTATTCACGTTTTCTATTATGTTGGTACCGGAGAACATGTTCACAACTGCAAGAGGGAAAAATCAGCCGGGATTTAGAAAATACTCAAAATACAAAGAATCCAACATCCATGTGAAATACGCTGCAGCCTTAAATCTATCACAAGAAGTAAATGATTCTGTAAACGATGCACAAAATATACGAAAGACCCAATTGTTTCTTACTTGAAAGCAAATTGAACAAAATATAATCAATCAAGAACGTTCAATATCTTACCTGCCGTTCCGTAGATCTTGGTTTTTGTTTTATACCACACAATAAAACGCGCCGTCAATTTTAATCGTACCTCGCGCTTCCAACGTTAGCCCGCAAATGCAACATGTAAAGATAGTTCGGCCTCACAGGGTGGCCGCCTTTAACAACCCCTTGCAAAGTTTTTGTTTGCAAGGTAGGCCTATAGACATCATCAGGCTTCACACCTGAGATATTACCTTCCCTCAACGACATTAAGGAGAGATGCAATGAAAAACAACAACAATGGTTAAGGTTTATTTAGTGTAGACAGAGCCTCCAAATTTGCATGGCTACATGTTTATTTTATAAATTTGAAACATACTTCAAAGCCCTCAATGATATCATATATTTTGAGTAATTGATTTCACGCCATTTTTTGCATGCTCAGGTAATAGAATTTGAACTTAATGACATGCCGTACAGTTTCTACAGTCTCACCACTGCTCCCTTCACCCTCCGTGCCAATGAATAGGATGCGCAAAAATTTCATTTAGATACATAATTGTATATGCAAAGGAAATAAACGAGACACACAGAGCGTAAACGTACAATCCAATGCACTAAGAACCTCCTATGCTGTAAGGGAACCAATATAAACTTTGGTTGTGTTCTCTAATCGACCCCTCAAACAAACATCGACTTTCAGCTCAGTTTTAGATTCCTAGAGTGTGAAACGCAATGTGAAACAAAATGTGAATTACCAATTTAAAGTTTGGAACATAATATGTGTACTTCCTGTGAAAAGCAACACCACAATAATCTTTACACTCTTTTAGATTCGATCGTTTTCATATAGACGGCAATGTTAAGACATTGTGGACACACTGTGGGATCATGTGTTCTTTGCAGCAGAGGTACTTCTGATAATTCCTAATTATCTCATGATAGACGAAAACAGAATACAAAAGAAAAAAAAAGGACTAGCATTGTATATCCATACTTGTTTAAGGTAGATCCATTGACAGAAATTTATTGGAAATGAGTAACGGCATGGAAAAAAAGGAATGAAAATGATTCCGATCTGCACGCGGTATCATTATCGGTCTGTTTCTTTAGAAAAGAAATAGTTGAATTAGTATTCATGGCAAGTTCGTTGGAATTTAGTGACAAATTGCCTTACATCGACGTAGATAAGTCCATTGTCTTAGTATAGTAATCATGATAAAAGTCATAATGCACACTCGGACTGGATTCGAACCGCGAACGATCTCCTGATCACCGGACAGACGTCTTTACGTTGATGTAGGCAGCGATACAATATAGTGGGCGAGTAAAGGTGGGTCAATCAGGATTTACACACACACACACACACACACACACACACACACACCAGGGGCGGTGTAACGGGGGGGGGGGGATCACCTCTACATTTTTGCATTTATAGAAATACATAGGGTCTTATAATATTGCCGCTTTGCCTCACCACTTCTTCCTTTTTTTTTAACCGAAAGTATTTTTTTTTTCGCTTGTCATCTGAGTAAATCCGGAAGTGGCAACAGAAGTTTAAACTGGGCCTCCTCACTATCAAAAACGTGGCAATGGCCCTGCACCCACACCCATTTCACCTCCACAATCACGTCCAACGTTTTCATTATTGATCCTCAAATTGCCGTCTTGCATGGCCTGTAACAGGCAAATGATATTGTAATAACATAATACAAAATGTGGAATATTCGTAAATCTGTTCTGAAATGATTTCTACATCTTGGTAAATAGCAAATGACCTTATCATTTTTTTCCGTGTGTCGGCTAAGGAGAGAGAAGAAATGATTGAATGCCTTATACATGTTTTAAGGATCTTATTCTTAATGTAAACAGCGACGTTAATGATGAGAAAACGACTCAATCAGCAATAAATACGACATTCCATATAAACCGTATGTCTTGGAGAAGACTTTAAGTGAAATTGACATTGCGGCATCGTGCTCAGACACCGTTACAGAAAAATTTGAATTGCAGTTGAGGAATACGGGTGACAAATTAAATAGCAATGTTGAAATCGAAAAGAATATTAATTCTGGCAATGCACAATTCAATTGAAATTGAAAACGCACTAAAAACAAAGCTTTTTAAATGAACAACAAAACACGTGCAAAATAGATGGGAAAATCTGTGTATCTTAATTTCACTATGTGATATCTATATTGATGCGTAGACTTTCTATGCTTCTCATTCTATATATGCACACATATAATCATATATATCTATTTGTATATGCATAGATTATATAGAATGAGAAGCATAGAAAATAGAAGTATACTCTTCTATTCTGAAAAGGAATCTAAAAAGAGTTGCTTTGCAATGTCACTGGAGTTAGATAAGGTACATATTTTCAATCATGTTATATATAGCTACGCAGTGCACTCAGAGGTAAAAATCTTATTGCCTTCATAATGATGATGCTAAAGTTCATCATCAACATGAACATAACATTAATCTTGCCCCATGTTTAAAGTAATTTAGGATTATAATCTATCTTGGTTGTGCGGTGTATGTATGGCATTACGTAGTCACTGTTTCATAACATAAATTTTGATGGTCATTGATTGACAAGGAAAAAAGTAATTGCTGCTATAATCTAAGAAGGAGATTGTGCTATCACAATCACGTGTCTTGTAATGTTCTTGTATGCACATCAATTTTGAAGTTTGCTTTAGGGTGCTTTATCTGTAATCTAATGGGAATTTACGGCAGATAAACATTGACAGTGTCATAGTGTTGGCAAAAGTATGATGAAGTTGTGAGTGTTTGCACAGATATCGTAATGCCGAAAGAGGACACATTGATTTTTGACCCGAAAGAAAAAAAAATGATTACACAATCACGTATTATTGTCAATTGAACCAAATTAGAGACTTTGCTGATAGCACATAGGACTGAATAGTGCAGGAAAGTGAGAAAATGGGACGTCAAAGTAATTTGGGAAACTACAACTATAGGGAATCAAATCACTGGGACTGCCCTTTTATATCGTTTTATTATTTACTTTGTTTTTCATTCCCCTGTTATTTTTTTTCTATTAGATACACTGCGCGTATATTAATCGATTTTCCGAGGTTATATAGGGGAAAAAGTAGGAAGAATAGAATAATTATAGATATGGGAATGATTACTGTTATTTTGTTTAACAAAACAGGATACTCCGCTTTAGAATATTGTCAAAATCGTCATCCACATAAAGGAATTGCTCTCTCTTATTATCTATATGTCTCTATGAATATGAATATTTAGATTGATTTCTTACTCTCTTTTTTCATCGGCCCATTCTCATGTCAAACGTGATACGCCTTGTGCAGATGTGCAATCATCAGAGAAGACACTAATTTGCAATGACCCTTTCAGTAAAATAATGATCTACTAATACGTGATCTAACTTGTTTGTACCCGTGCGTCGACAACCAAGAAACAAACGAACAAAATCACATAAACTGGAGCTGGGGACCAAATATGGTTTAGCAAATAAATTTGACATAACCCTTCTGGAAGTGGACCAGCTGGTAATAGGGCTAAGTGTCAACTGGAATACACGGTCATTAGACAAACTGGTTGTACGCGAAACGGGATTAGACCATGTTGTAGGCTGTCCAGGGTTGGATGTTTTTAAGACGAAGTGGGAGTACAGTAAATCAAGTAATTATATCACCGTTTACACGCCTCGGTCAAGATTTGGTATAAAAGAAATTCATGCAATCATAATTTCCAGTAAGAGGGTCAACCTTTCGGGGTCATCTCGCGAGACCGACACCCACTTTGTTTTTGGATATCTCAGCCATTTCAAAACTGATTTTCATCAGGTAAACTGACTTCCTCTTAGAATTGAATGCTCTCTAACATGAAAATCTCACAAAATGGTTTCTAAATATCTTGCAAAAAGTTAAATGCTGAATTTTTTACCTCTACCAATACTATACTCTCACTTTAAAGTATATCACATTCCGCGATGGCATGTCATGCTCTATTCGTGTAGATAAAATTGGATCCGGAAATACAATGAGGTGTAATGAACTATACGATATTATGAATGTCTTGATATTGCTCCTTTCAATCATTTTTGCTTTAAATCTTTTTTTAAAAGTTCTATATAGATGGAAGAAAAAAGTACAGAGAGAAAAATGATGAGGGATATCCTCGCCGATATAATTCCTGATTTGCTGCGTTATGTTTTGTTGGGAAAAAAATGATGAAAATGAATGAATTGAATTGACAGTTTGCGTTTAAAATACATGTAGGAAACGAACCCAGATTTATCTGAGTTGAAAGAAGGTCGAAGTTGACAGCTTATAATAAACCGAACTCACCAAACTCGAGGGTGGATTCCCAATTCATCTGGGAAGCATTTCATGCAGCCAATCAGATGCATGGATTTCGATAGCTTATAACAGTTTGTCAGAAAAAGAATATCTGACAAAATGCTTCATGAAATGTCTCCAAGGAGTGTGTTTTAAAATCCCGCAACACATTTTCCAGTATGGAGGTGAATCTCACCGCCTCTCCTCAAACTAACTCCGCGTAACCCTCCATTTCTGGCGTAGAAGTAATGCAGCATCCGTAAGACTACACGCGATACCATTCGCGTGTCTACTTCACAACGTGTCCTTGCCCTCTATTGGAGGACAAAGGTCAGAGGAGTTTACACCTTCCCGATAAGCGCAATGCAGCCGGAAGAAATAGGTTTGGAACAAGGTAGTCATTGGTTTCTCAGGATCATAGACATGTTTGCAAGTATGAACGCGAATTACCGTTACAAAAGTTTCGTGATGTAACATTGCGCATGCGCTAACATACCTTTGGATCTATTATGTCTATGGCTGAGTGAAGAAAACAAAACGCTAGTCGGCATTTATTCATACATTAACCAGAAAGACGAGTTGCTGAGAGCTTTTAATATTAGCTGCTGGATTCACGGATCGCTTAGACGTGAGTGAGAGACAGTTAATGACAATCATCATGGGATTTGATGATATCTTGGCGCACCTCGGAGAGTTCGGCAGGTACCAGAGATGGGTATACGCGGTCATGTGTTTGGTGAACATCCCCTCAGGTATGCAACAGATGGCCCAGGTCTTCCTCGCTGGCGGCTCCGATCACTGGTGCAAGGTAGGTGACCCCGACTTCGAAGTCCACGTCGATCATGTGACATCAATAGACATCGTTGATCTCTCGGAAATCACGGAACGCTTTTATCGCCAAAATGGGAGAAAGAAAGAAAGAAGAGTTAGCAATTTGGCCGAAATAAACAGACATAATCTATATTAGCATTAACAATGAAATAAGCGACCATCGAATCAAACGGAATTAGCAACATAATAAAGATACCTTGTCTACATATAAAGCTTTATTTTTCATGTCATGTTTTATGAATAGGATGACAGAACTTATTCGTATCTTGATTTATTCTTTTTTTCATGAAATCACGTTTCCGATTTATTGTTTTTGTAGGCATAATTGATTTTGTTCTCTAATATTATAAAGTACTGGAAATGTTGATTGTACTCGATTGCTACTGCACATAAACTCGTGTTTGTATATTAG